>NC_056733.1:1593113830-1593321330 GCF_019279795.1 Protopterus annectens
GGGCTTGGTGCCCAAAATTTTTCTCTCAGCTGAAACTGCCTGACAGTTTGGGCAAACAGAAGGTGCCCAGGAGCTTTGAAATATGTCCAGCTGTTACTTCCTTGGCAAGATATACCCTGTATATCTAAGGCTACTGCAGTAGTGATCAATATGATGAACATTATATAATCTTGGTACACACTGTTTTTATTTGATAAGCATGAAGCATTTTTGTTGTTTTCATGTCAGATTGATTCAATACCTTTTGGGGCCAGTTAATGACATCAAAGCTCCAAGTCAGAATTCAACTGACAAGCTGATTTAAAGCTTCGTCTTTATTTTCAATATTAGCATTAGTCTTCTGAAATATTCCTTACTGGGCTTTATTCTTCATTTGTTCATGTTTTATTGCCGACCCTTCATCTATTCCCAAGCATTTCTAGACTTCTCATTCAAGTTCCTTTATATCACATTCCTTTCCCAGGCTGATACCTCCCTGGTGCTGCAACTTTCCTTCTTTAAAGAAAAACTCTACCTTAGAACTCAAAAAACATATTTTTTTTCATTGTATCTTTGTTTTTGGAGCTATTTTAATGCCTCAAAATCACCCCAAGTGCTTATTTTACAATTTTAATGCATTTCCCTCAAAATGGTTAGAGACTTACCTTGCAAATGCAGCAGTTAACAGACCTGTTGTTCAGGGCTGACTCTGTGATGCAAGCAGTACATAGCCAATACATGGATAGGTACAGGTTGTGTGGCTTGCCTGGCATCAGCTATTTTAATATATGCATGTGAGTAGGAGTAAGGTGTCAGTCTCTAGGACCCTGCCTTGGTAACGTGATCTTTTTTTGCTTTCATTCCTTCTTCCCAGAATACATTTCATGTCCTCTTTACATTACTCATGCTAGACAAAGAAGTGGTGTTCTTTTCTCATGCCAATGAGATCAAATGGCAGGACTGTGAAGCACTGTCATCTAAACACATCTTCTGAAAAAGAGCTACTTCTATGCTTCCCTGACCAAATCTCATTTGTCTGTCAGAGTAGTTCTCTGCTATAACTAGCTGTTAGCGACTTCCAGCAAAAAAGTAGGTAAATAGCAGACTTTTGTAATGGGATTTTTTTGTAGTTCTAAAAGAACTGACAAAACTTCCCCCACACACTCTCAAGCTGAGGTGTGAAAACTCTAATTGCAATAAACGATTCTTGCTGCACATTTACAAGTGACAAGTAGCAGGACTCCAAACTAAGTCTGTCTGCTACTTCCAATGCCTTCAATGGGAAGTTTTTTTCTCTCTCTCAAATGAATGATGCAGAATTATAATGTGCTTTACTAGTTCCTTAATTATTTCTGTCATGTTCACCCTCTTTTTTTCTGTTTCATATTTATTTATACTTTAGTAACTAGAAAAATGAACAGTTCCCAGGACCCTTTTCAGCCATGACTTGGGCAACATAGGCAAAGGTAATAACAAGAATGAAATGCACTTGGCAATAGAAAGAAAAAAATATACTGACGTAAAGACACTGACCAAGATTGCATATGCAACACATAACCAATATGTGACAACAACTAAGTAAACCATTAAGCAACATTTACTAGAATGTATACATTAATAATGCTTAGCTCTACTATGTTGTTTATTATAAATAATGAATTGCATGCACTCATAATTCCCGCGCGTGCACACAGTATAAAGTACATGTGTACAAAAACATGTGTGTGCGCATGTGTAAAATGGAGAACTAGATTACATGCCTGTGTGTGCACTTCATGTCTTTTCAACAAAAACAAATCAAAATGGAAATTTTGTGTAACTATATGTGTCCACACATAAAATGTGTGTGTGTGCACGCACGCATGCCTGGGTGTGTGTGCATTTAAGCACAGTTAAGTACTTCTGATTTCCTTTTCATAATGCTTTTAATGCAAAAGCACATAGTAAACGTATGTTAAAGGAAATTCAGCTGTATATTATGGTTGCCATCAATGGTCAATTTCCTTTGTGGACTACAAAATGCTCATGCACTTGAACAATGTAAGGACTGACTCAAAGTCAGTGGGGATCTCTTACCATGGATGTGCGTGTACCAGATATGCACTCTCTGGAAGGATGTCACAAAAAAGCATAAAAGACCTTTTTATGAACAGTGTCAGTGCACCTAGTTGATAGGGTTGCTACTTGTCTGTCGTGTGTGTGTGTGTGTGTGTGTGTGTGTGTGTGTGAGGGGGAGGAGCTTGAAAATGGTAAATGTGTTGATACTTTACAAGAAAAATATTTTATGGCTTTTCTCTATATGTTGGGAACAGGAACAGAGACCCACGCATGTACAGCAAAGTGCACGGCCCAACCAAAACGTGTAGATCCAAAATCCAAATAGGCCAGCACTAAATTCTAACAAAAATACTTTAATAAAAGTATAAATGGACTAGAATACCCATAAATGAATGTACAAAAGTAATGACATCCAAAGGGTGTGACTCTTTGGGTGTCATAACCTTTGTACATTCATTTATGGGTATTCTAGTCCATTTATACTTTTATTACAGTATTTTTGTTAGAATTTAGTGCTGGCCTGTTTGGTTTTCTCTAAGTTTCACAGAAATCTTTGATACTACATTTAAGTTATCTTAATATATAAACTATTGTAAATAACCAACATTTAAAGTTTAACATTTCAATACTGTGTTGCTGCTTATGTACGTTTGTCAGAAGAGGTGACAACTGCCTTCAAACCCCTGACTGATCTAATTGCTTTGTTTTGTTATGAAAAGGGAGTGTTAAGTTCTCCTCCTCTCTGCAATAAAAACTGTGGAAGACAGTTCCACAGCTTTGTCTTTTTTATATCAGCTGCTGTGTTCCTGACAATAGCAGCATTAATTGCTCATCTAAGATTGACACCAGTACCTGACAGGGTAACAGGGTAAACTACAGATTTAACTGTGTCTATGACATGTCATGCAGGTGGAGATGAATTCCTCTGCAAAGTATGTGAGACGTTGAGCTTAAAATAAGTAGGTGGGCTTTCCCTTCCTTTGACTCCAATGCAAGGAAATAAGTTTTAAAAATAATAAGCAGGTTTCTGTTACCTACACAAAGATGGAAACATGCAGTAGGGAGCAAATAATCCTAAAGATTGAATTAAACTGTAGGAGAGGGCAGAGTTTTATTTAAATGCTGCCTTTGCACATTGATAAAGGCCAAATGTCATTTTTGTATCATCTGAGAATAGTTTAACCATTTGTAGTTGTGCTTTCACCTCAGTTTAGGATAGACTATGCCCACTAACACAAAGAACAGTTGGAGACAACAAATCACTCTAGGGGACTTGTCTACTAGAAAGAAGCTGAAGGCCAACTGCTGCTCTTGTGAAGCCTTTGAGCTGCGTCTCATGAGGCAGAGTGAAAGTCTTCACCCTGACTGCTGACTTTTTCTGAACAATCAGCGGAAAGAGTGAATGTTTCTGATGGTTGTATCTTGGACAAGACATAACCTATACAGCTTAAAGGCTACTGCAGCAGTGGGAATGATGAGCATCAAACACCCTTTTTTTTACTTACATTCTCTTCATTGTCCTTCTAAATACATTGATAGTAAAGTGTGGATTATCTTTTAGAATCTTTCCACCAGTTTAACACAGTCAAAAAACTTCCAGTCTTTTTCATTCCCTTCTTGAAGAAGTACAGTTCTGTCTAAACTACATTTATTGAGAATGACACTTCACAGTTCTCTCATCTCTTCACTAAATGTACATCACTGCTGGCTTTCTTCATTGTTATCTTGACCTTTCAGTACAGGTCTTTGCTTCAAGTCCAAGGTTCCAATAACCATAATAAACTAAAACTAAGCAAAACAAATAATATCAAACCTGTGGCAACAGCACACCAATAAAAACAAGAGCTTTCTTAAACTGTTAAGACTTCCTCAGAAAGTCAAAGTGATTTACAGAAATTTTTTTTTAATGAACTATGTTGCCTCCATAAGGTTTAGGATTCAAGACTATTTATAGTGTTTGCCTTGATTAAAATCTAATGGACTCTTGATTTTTCTAGTCAGCTCCTGGGCTTTTTCCTGTCACTCAAATGTCTTAATTTGAAACGATGGAAACAATTTCACTGGCAAATTCTCTTGGTGGGTTTTGTTACTGTCAGAAGAATGAGGCAAAGCCCCCTTCAGATTGCTGTCTTACTCTTTGTTGGCTACATTTTTTTCCTCCCTAGCTTGTTATGCATTTACAAATGACTTTGATCCTGCAGAGAAAAAAATATACTAAAGACAGCTGTATAGCATCTTAAATCTTACTCCTACCGCGATATCCCCTGACTGCAAGGATAAACTTGCTTCTCTTTGCCTGGTGTAAGTCCAAAAAACACTCTGGTGCCCCTAATTTGTAATACTTTTCCTTTCTGCTGCAGTTTTGTCAGGGGCAGCTGTTTCTTCCGGTATGACTCCAACTTCACTAATATAGGTCTTGGCTGCTTTCTCATAGCCAGATTTGGACCATACACACAATCTGCTCTCTCAATTAAAATTCCTGCTGTGGAATACCAGTCCAGTTGAATATTTGTACTTTCATAAAATTGATGCAATCTATTCTTTCAAGTTTCTCTGGTATATCAAAAAATCACAGTTTCTCTCTGCATGCTCTTTTCTAACTCTACCATTTTTAAACAGCTTTTCTTCAGAAGCCTCACCACATTCAGTTTTTCCTTTGCTTCAGCCTCTGATTTCTGTAGTTTTATCAGCCCTTCAGAACAGCTATTTAACACTTCTATTCTTTCCAGCCTTTTGCCATCTGACTTTATATATTCTTCCAGTGCCTCATTTATTTTAAATACTTCTGAATGTATTTGATTTTTCCCTCTAAATTACTGGAAGCCATCTCCTGTGCTAAAGCTGCAACCTGAATAGTTTTCCTGACTAATTGTGGGATTTTTCTGAGCTAGACTTTTTGTTCTTCCCCTTTTCTTACTTTCCCCAAATCTCTTCTTTGCCAGTATCTAGGCAGTGTAATGACTACCCAGAAAATGAGTATTACACAAATTATCTATTACTGCCTTTTTTTTGCCACTTTCAGTTTTCATACTTAGAGCTCTAATCAACTTGCTGTTCAGAGTGCAACCATCTTAGAATGCCCAGGCAATATCTTGACCCTGTCTGAGTAAGTCTAACATAATGAGCTTATGAGATGAATAAACTGATGTGGAAAACATAGATTATCTAGTAATGTTAACAAAAAGTTTCAATTTACCCTGTCAGATGCCTTTTTGGCATCAAAACTTATCATTGTTAACTGTCAGTGGCATTTACTAGCTTCTTCGACAATCCTGTCATTTTTTATGAGATTGCCTGTGGTAGTTCTGCTTTTACTGAAACCTGCCTGGTCTAGCTGAAGTGGGGGCAGGAAAAAGAGTTAACTGTTTTTGTCAAGACTGAAGTAAATATTTTATAATCATGGCTAATCAAAATAGGCTGGTAGGACTCTGGTCGAGCAGGATCCTTACCTAGCAATGGTAAAGCGACTAAAAATAGTCTCTATCAACAAAAGCTGGAAGCAGACCTCCTTAAGGACAGTGTTACAAGTATATAAGATATGTAAGATAAAGAGCTTATTACAAAATAAATACATTTCTTAAGAAATAGTGTCTGGCCTTGGTGTTTTACTTCTGGCCACCCACTGCATTGTTTCTTATATCTCCTTGTCATGAAAGGAAATACTGCCAGTACAGCTACCTGGAACTTTGTAAATAATATGTCATTTGTGAATATCAACATGATTTCTGTAAGATGTTTATGTTACAAATGTATTGAAACTGTGTGTCTCCCATATATCAGACTAGGTCTGTACAGATGTGTTGAAAAGATATTTTATAAAGTGCTTGTGCTTAAAATGGATCCACAGTGTGCCCTACTGGAGAGGAGCAGAAATGCACATGCACTATTTTAACAGTTTAAATGTATATATGAAACAGTGGAAACTGGAACACAGGAGGTTAACTTCAGTCTAGCAAACTTCAAAAAAACAGCTGAAATTAAATTACTTTATGGCAGCAAGATGATGCAATGTCTGTGCTGAGAAGTTTTCTGTATTGTCTTTAATGTGAAACCATTACTAGTTTTGAAATGTGTAGGAAGGTAATTGTTTTATGACTTCCAGGATTTGTGAAGATCTGAGGAAAAGCCCTTGTCCATGTATTTTCACAGGCAGATGCTAAATGTTACCAGCTGCCATCAATAGTTGTTTTGGGGCCTGGGAACTAGGAGTGAGATGACAAGCAATGATGTCATTCTGCAAGTTATCCCAGCAGTAATATTTGAGATATTCATTTAAGAAGTCTCTTAGACATAGCATTCTGTATTTGGTCTTGGACATGACAAGACCCATTCACCACACATCTGCCTCGCTCCTAAGTTAACTAAGGTATAGTAATTCTCTTAGATTCAGTCAAGAATATAGAAAAGCTTAGCTAGGATGTTTTTCTTTATTTGAGACTGTCCTGCAATGTTTTAAATATTTCCTGTGATTTTGAACTCTGTCACTAAGTATTTTCTTGTTCTTTTATTTACTATTAAATATATTTAAATCTTCATTGTGGCTGATTTTTGTAGAGCTATTCAAGTTCTGAGAGTACTTGCACATTTATCTGGTGACACTATGGGCCACTCCTAATAGCTTTGCTCTTGGTCAAACTACCACCTGTATTAACAGTAACATTACACAGTAATACTGGACACCCTTTAAGGGCCTTAAAGTAGCTGATAAGGAATGACTGGTGGCAGTGGAAACTACCTTACAATTTAGGCAGAATGGGGCATAGCTAGTAAACCTGTGCCAGCCCTTCCCAGGTGTGTGTGTGTGTGTGTGTGTGTGTGTGTGTGTGTGTGTGTGCGCGTGTGTGTGTGTTTAAATCAAACCTTAGTGTGTGTGTCAGTTACTTGGGCAGGGACATGAAGCACTGGCTGGACAGACAGGGTGCTGGAGGTCTTGGCTTAGTCACTCGGCTAAGATCTCAACTCTATAGCTGTGCCAGTGGGGAGTCTTACTGGGGATCTGGAGACAGAGGGAGGAACCAACCCCAAACTGACTGTGGTCTCTGTGTGTTATTAAGGGAAATTGCACTTGATGCAGAGAGCTGCATCTGGAAATAGTGTGTGTATGTGTCATCCTCCCAATGTATGTCCCCCAGTGGTGAGGATTGAGGCTTCTTGATTACTGGTCCAGTGGAGGGCTGTCAAAGTTTTGGTATGCAGTGGTGGGATCACCATATCACATACTGGGATTCAGTGGTGAGGACACTGAACTCCTGTAGCCTGTAAACAGTGGTCACTAAAGAAGGTGTTTGTACTCTCAAGCAGCCACATGGTGAACATTCAGAGTTTCATATCACAGCAATTATATTTTTTGTTAGCTTAGTCAGGGAGACAGGAAAGGATGTCGGCAGAGGGGTATGGCAAGCTGACAAGAAGTCAGTTGGCTGAGATGTGCAAAGCCAAAGGATTGGTGCATGCCAATCTGACTAAAGCAGAAATTATTGCATCCTTAGTCAAAGCTGCATCACAGACCAGCAACCAGACTAGACTTGGGGATATTCAGCTCTCAGAAAATGGACAGTTCAACCTTTCCTCAGAGGACTTAAAAATCTGTCTGGAGTTAAAAAGACTTGAAGTGGAGGCCAAACGGTTAGAACTAGAATCAGCAGAGAGACTGCGGTGTTTGGAGGGTGAAGGAAAGGAGAAACAGATGGCATTCAAATCTACAGACAGAGACTGAGATGTTTGGAGGCTGAAGAAAATGACAGAGGCAACATGAAAAGGAGATGCTGACTCTTTGTCAGGGTCATGGAGGTAACGGGAAGGAAGTAACCAAACCTCAGAAGCAATAAAGGTCAGTCAATTTTTTCCACAATTTACAGAAGGTGATAATTTTGATTGTTTTAGTCATATGTTTGAAAGGGTATGTAAATACTATAATGTTGACCAAGGGCTCTGTCAGTTTCTGACCTTCTTACTCCATGGTAAAGCTGTAACTGCTAGTTCTAAATTGTCTGATACTGATTGCTTAAATAATGTTAAAATTGTTTATTAGTGTTTTAAGTTAACACCTGAAGCTTACAGAAAAAAAAGCTTTGTGAGCATAGAGGCAAGGCAGATGAAAGTGTGTGTGAATATATTGCTGAGTTAAGCAGTTATTTTCATGGATGGGTGAGTGGGTGTCAGGTACCACTTTTAACAGGCTGGCAGACCTTTTGGTGAGAGAACAAGCCCTTAGCACTTTGCCTGAGGACATGAGAATCTGGTTAGCAGATAGGGACTGCAATACTGCAGATGAGAGGGGGGAAAAAGGGAGAACTATACTTAGCAAGCAGGGCATGAATGCTCTGGAAAGGGATAGCCAGTGCTGCTCATGAATCTAAGGGAACCCATGGTGGGTAGCCTAAACTGCCCCAACAGAGTCCGCCAGTAGCAAGGGGAGCCACTAATTCAGGTATAGGGCCAGAACCAAGGGTTAAATGTTTTAAATGCAACCAGTGGAGACATGTAGCATACAGATGTCCACGGAGGTAAGGTGGGGAACAAAAGGTGGGAGATCCAATGCCAGCAGTAAGTTGTCTGGAGACAACAAGGGTACCAAACTACCATAGGAAGTTATATGCTACAGGACCTGTGAGCACTGCCAAAAAGTAGGCAAGGTAGAGACAAGGTCAAGGCTCCTTTGATGCCTTTGCCTGCAATTGAGGAGCTGTTTCAGAGGGTAGCTATGGATAATGTGAGGCCTCTGAGTACCCAAAGTTCCATAGGGAAGAAGTATATCCTAGTGGTAGTAGATTATGCTACCAGATACCCTGAGGCGGTGGCTCTGTCCTCCATTGAGGCAGAAACGGTGGCAAATGTTTTCTTAGAGATTTTCAGCAGGGTAGGTTTCCCAAAAGAAATAATGACTGACAGAGGTGCCAATTTCATGTCAGACCTGCTGGCTTGTCTGTGGAAGTACTGTTGGGTGAAGCAACTAAAGACCGCCCCCTACAATCCCCAGACTAATGGTCTGGTGGTGAGGCAAAATTCTACAACAAAGACCATGCTACAGGCATTTGCAGACTAGTTTAAGAGGGAGTGGGACAAAGGTCTATATTATGTAATTGAAAACCCGTATCATCGAACACCACAACACCGACACACATAGCCCGAACTGCATATATGCCAAACCCCCTAAACCACGAATTTTCAAATCTCGAACCGTCATTCGGCCAACACCACCGCGCACTATATACTACATACCCAAACATAATAAATAAAACACATACATACACTAACCAAACCCTACTTCTAACCCTACACTAAACCTTACATAGATTACTATCTATACACTTATCGTAACCCGTACCTATCGCACACTTACCCTACAGACATATACCCAAACAAAACAAATAATCCACACACACACACAGTTAAAACCCTACTTCTAACCCTACACTAAAACCTTACATACATTACCTATCTATGCACTTACCTTAACCTGCACCCTAACCCTAAGGTCCGTAACTATCGCACACTTACCTTGCTATACCGCAGACTGGCCAACCATGACACTTTGACATTTCATGGTTTTGAACGTTCGCCATTACTGTAGTTCGCGCTATACATGTTGGTCTTGTGGTGTTCGCTGAAATGGGATTTCGATCTCTTAATACAGACTCGTGGGACAAATATTTGCCCCATTTTTTTGTTTGCTTACAGACTGGTGCCCCAGGAATCCACAGGTTTTTCACCCTTTGAGTTGCTTTATGTGCATAGGGTGAGGGGACCTCTAGATGTGATTCGAGATGAGTGGGTGGGTGACTGTGAATCCCACAAGGAGTCTGTTGTGGCATATGTCCTAAACCTCAGGACAAGGCTCAGAGAACATATGGGTTTGGCACAGGAGAACCTGGCAGAAGACCAACAGCAGAAAAAGGTCTGGTATGACAGAATGTTCGAGCTAGAGAGTATGCTGTGGGGCAGCAGGTTATGTCTCTTATTCCTGTCAGGCACAACAAGCTGCAGGCAAGCTTGGGAGGGACCCTTGAAACTGGTAAGGAAGGTCAGTGATGTGATAGGCACACAAATTATAGCATGTTAACATGATGAAACCTTATGATAAAAAGGCCCTTGTGCTGAGTATCTGCAGTAGATGGCAAGAGGAGTCTGAGGGTGATCTGGTGACTGATCTCCTCAGTGAGGCTTGGACTGACACCTCAGTGGAAGGGGTAGCAATGTCCCAGCAGCTATTCCCTACCCAGGTTCAAGAAATCTGAACAATGTTACAGGGTTTTGGGGGCATGTTCACTGGGAAACCAGGGTGCACCCACCTGGTGCAGCACCATGTGGATACAGAACTGCAAAGGCCTATTAAGCAGACCCCTTATAGGGTGCCTGAGAGAGTCAGACTGAGGGAGGAGATACAAGAAATGTTGGAACTAGGGGTACTCCAGGAGTCCAGCAGTCCCTGGGCCACCCCAGTCATGCTACAATGTTTCCCCTTTATAAAATATTGAGAAACATTCCAGTGTTTCAAACAACCTGCACTTACCAGTAGGGAGTGATTTGACACTATCTCAGGAAGGTATGAGAGACTTTTCTTCAAATACAGATGTTCATGGGTGTACACAAACATCTGCTGACCTGGTAGTTGATTGATATCTATGACAGGAGAAAGTAAAAGCTTTATAGGTGCCCATAAGATCTCTATGGACATCAACCATGCCCATCAACTGCAAATATTTATATAAACACCTCCCCCCAATAAGCAAAAAAATGCAGGTTCCAATCAGGTTCTACTCACCAGTCCACAGAATATATAACCTCTTGGAATGTTATCCACTCTCTACTCAGCAAGGCCAGGTCACTTGTCCTGGCACAAGGAGGCATATATTCACCATTATCATTGGTCTCCTCAGTCTACCTTTGCACATGATTGGTAAACCTACCTCTACAGGATTTTCTCTCTGGAATGTCATGGGAAATTTTTTTCAATAGTTTTATCACCCCTCTTTGACTACCTTTCAAAGGTACCCTTCCAAACCTAGTCTATTCAAACTGAAATGTTCGCTTTCATTTAGATGCATTTCCTGGAGCATCACTAGGTCTGGACGCAACTTTCCAGCTTTTATATTTTGCATTACATTGTTTTGCTTTCCTGACTGCTTGCCAAACAAGCAGGCAGTCTGCTTGGGCCAGCATACTTGTCTTTCAGAAGCTGGAACACCTACCTCTTAACGAATTTAAAATAGTCATTAAATGAAAACCAGGTACAGCTGGGCTTTTGCAAAGTATAACCTATCCCATATGCTACAATTTACCACAACAGTAGATGGTGGAACAGATCACTGCTTGAGTACTGTTTACTTATGGGACAGAGACTGCTATGGATATTATACATTCAGCCAGTCTTCAAAAGCTTAGGCACCTTTCTCCTGCAGTGTATGCCCAACCTACCACCTGCACATGACTACATGCTGGTACTTAAGGGATTATGGGCAAGAAAATCCAAGAGCTTTCTTGGCTCAAGGAAAATGACTAACAGACTCAGACATAAATAGGAGAGAGGGAAGGGGGAAAAGATCCAATTTGGCCAAGGAAAATGGAAAGGAAATAAGAACTTGGGGGATGACGATGGGTGCATATACTGTAAAAGTGATTTATCTGAACATCTACTATTATGGTAACTTCTACAACTACCGCAGTCATCATTAGATCACTGTTGCAGTATTGCTTACTTAAAGGCCAATTACCAAAGCTTCTATACTGAAAGGATGGAGGCTTGACAGACATGGAAATCCGGTAATCCTTGAAGAATGGTTCTGGCGAAGCCTGCTGTGGTTCTGGAAAAGGCTTCTTGTAATGTTTAGTGAAACTGCTAATAGAGAACTGAGTAGCCGCTGGATTTTGAGTTAAGACCTTGGAAAAGGCTCTAGAACAGGAAACAGCTTTACGAGAATGAGCTTTGACCTGACCCTGTAAAATTTTGCCATGGTAGGAATGGCAGAAAGAAATCCTCCTGGAATGAGTTTGTTTGCCTTTACTTTCCTCATAAGAAATAAACAGCATCAAGTTAGTTTTTGTCTTATCTAGACAGAATCTAAGTTGTGTGCAGATATTTAACAAATGAAGGATTATTTCCTCTTTATTCTGGAGATTGGGAGAATGCAGGTAGATGGATAGATTGATTCAGAGACATTTCAGTGACACCTTTTGGCATAAAAATAGGGTTAGTCCTTGGGCCGACCATATCCTAATGGAAAACTAGGAAAGGAAAAATACATATGAGAGCCTGTAACTCAGAAACCCTTTAATGTAACCATAAGGACTCAAAAATTAAAAAAAATCATAAGCATTCAGTTAGAGCATTCTTCAAGCCTAATTCATCTGCATTTTCCTTTCCCACAAGTTCAACTGTCATGTTCAGTATACCTAATGTGTCTTGCTACTTTAGTGTTGCTTTAATGTTACAATGTTTTAGCCAGATACTTATTCTCTATTTTTTCCTACAGCAACATTCTTACTCTGTCTTTGCCAGTAAATCATTATCTTTAATTTCCTATAACAACTGCAGTAAATTGACTGCATTACTTATTCATTTTACATCTTCTCATATATGTGACTGTTTTAATATTGTCTTTACTTAAGATTCCCCCCGAGCCTCCCCTGAATAAGAGTAGCATTCCCCAGTAGGACTTATCTGGTAAAAAAATGCCAATCAATAAATAAATAAAATAATTCTCTTCTGCAAAAATATCATGACCAAGGCCACTCTGAAGTTAGCAATTTTTACCATCTTCCCAGATTGCCATACTGAAGCCAGAATGATTCCTTGGTGATATGTGATTTGATCTTGGCCAGTATGGGTCTTGGAAACCTTAACTAAGAGGACTGGGGTACAAACACACGATGTGCATGCTCTAATTTCATATAATCGAATGGCACATAGGGTCATTGGTGTTTTCCAGGCTAATGATAACAAGGGTCTTTTTAAGTCTAGCTATGCATCCCAAATGTCTAACAAGTTCTGGCACCTTTGATAAGTGTATCAAGGGCTTGGGAGGTGAAACGTTTACAAGCAGGGGCCTGGGAGATGAACCATTTAGACTGTCTGTGTCCATTAGAGACATAGGTGCCAAATCTGGTATGAATTTCCTGTTCCCCACCCAACTGTTCAAGTTACACTTGAATTGGGTTAGGGAGGAACTCTGCATCACATGGATGGGAAGCCTGTTCCAGCGATGGGGCTCTAAGATACATACTTCTCTCTCCAGCAGGTCCTATTTACCTCACAGGCAAGGTTTAAGTCTTTAGAATGGGTAATTCTGGTGCAGTTTATTTTGTGTATATATGCAGGAGGTCCACCAGAATGGGGTCTGACAATGCCCTGTATGCCAGGCATAGGGCTCCCTTTAACAGTCTGTAGGAGACAGAATACAGGGATAGGGCCCTTGAGGCGGTCTGCATAGGACACTTTACTTGCATTCTGTATTCTTTTAATGAGGAACCTCCATGGAAGTTACAATTGCTGGATAAGCCTGGTTAGGTACACACCAAAGGGGACAGTGTACTCAATGACAGGTCTGATGAATGTCTAATACAATGGAACAATGACTTCCTTGGACCTAGATGTCATACCTTTGTTTATAAGTTGCGCAACGTTGAATGATTTCCTCACTACTGTAGACATGTGATGGTCACAAGCTAGATTACTGTCTATATGTCCATGACTACTGGGTCAGCTCTTAGGGGTGTGCTGTCAATATGATAGGTACAAGGGGTGGGTGACTTCCTGAAGGATACTATGCATTTCTTGGCATTAATTTTAGTCCATGGCTATGGCACCAATTGTTTGTCTGTGTCACTCCTTCCTGGAGAATATCTGTGTGGGTGGGTGATTCAATGACAGCTCCTAATTTGCAATCATTTGCAAATGTAGTCAACCAGAGGTCAATGATGTTGGCCTTGACTTCAGAGAAGTAAATTCCAAAAAGGAGCAGTCACAGGACTGATCTTTGAGGGACTCCACTTGTGTCTGGCCTCTTTGTAGAGCTGGACTCCCCAATTCTAAGTTCCTGGGTCTTGTCTGTGAGCCAGCTGGTTATCCACTGGTGACATAAGGGTTTGTATCTAATCTCTTAAGTTTGTCAACAATGACCAAGTGGGGGGATTGTGTTAAATGTCTTGATCAGGTCAAGGTAAGCAGTATGAACCATTCTGCCATCATCCATTGCTTTGGTGACCTTCTCAAAGAAATGCACAAGGTTGAGAAGGCATGACCTGTCCTTGATGAAACCAAACTGGGTTGGGTCCAGTGACTAGTGGTTTCTTATGTCATTACTGATCATTTCCATAATGATTCTTTCCATGGCTTTGCATATGAGACTAGTGACACTTATGGATCTGCAATTTCCAGGGTTTGCAGATGGCCCACCTTTGTGGCTTTGCATAAGAGACTAGTGAGATTTATGGGTCTGTAGTTTCCAGGGTTTGTAAATGGCCCACCTTTGTGCAGAGGGATGACTGTTAGATTCTCCATTCATGAGGCACAAAGCCTGTTTGTAGGCTACAGTTAAACAGCAATTCCAGATAGCTAGATAGATCATATTTCATGCTTATTATAAGGCATCCTGGGATATTGTCTGGACCCACTGGTGCAGTGTTTTTGGCCTTAGACAGAGCATTAAGGACCTGGTCCCTAGTGATAGCAAGGGAAGTTATATTTGATGGTATTTCCTGAGGGAATGTTGATGGGGAGAGAGGGGTAAAGCTGGAGATGAATTTGTTGGCCAGGAAGTTTGCTATATCTTCTGGCTCAGTACAGGTAGCTCCATTTACAATGAGCTCTGCACACAATTGTGTATTGTCTTTGAAACTGCAGACACAGCTAAAGAATGCCTTGTGGTTGTGCTTAGCCTGGGTGGCCAAATTGATCTTAAATTTGTCTTTGGTAGACTTTGTCCTCTGAGCTGTTTAGTTGAGAGTGCTTTTATCCTTTTGGGTGTCGCACCTCCTAATTTTTGCCATGATTTTCTTCCTTCTGTTGTACAGCCTACTGCTGTTGCAATTCCATCAGGGTAGCTTGTTTTTTAGTTAGTTCTGTACTTTTTTCTGGTGTGCACAGCTGCCTCTATGCAGCTATTAATATAGGATCATAGGAGATTACAATACTATCGACCTGGAGGTTATTTTAAGCCTAGCCATTTCAACCAAATGTAATACCATAGAGGTACTAGTCAATACCCAATATTGCATTTAGTGATGCCTACCCATGTCCAGGAGGGTTCTAAGCACTACCCCTGGTAAGAATTTACGGTGCCCCATCCACTCATCCAGGTTCTTCTTGAAGAGTGTCATAAGAGGTGCTCTGTTTTACATGAATTGGGTGCCTGTTCCAAAGAGGTGGCAGTCGCTGGCAGATAAATCTGTCCCTCCAGCATGTCCTATTTAAGTTGCAGGCTATATTTAAGTCCCTGGAATGGGTAAGCCCTAGACCCATTTGATTTACGGATATACAGTAAGTTCATCAGGTTTGGGTCTTGGGTTGCTCTGTAGGCCAGGCATAAGTCTCCCCTAAGAGTCTATATGATACCAACTAAAATTCCTCTGACCATACTCCATATCGTACAGTCTCCCCTAAGAGTCTATATGATACGGAGTATAGTGACAGGGATTTTAGTTGGTCTGTGTAAAGCACATGCTGGGGGCCCTTGATCTTCTTTTTTAGAAACCTCTGAGGTCGCTCAAATTGCTGTAGGTGCTTAGTACGGTACATACCGAATGGGGAGTTATTATACTCAACTATGGGCCAAATAAGTGCTGAGTATGGGGGGGGGGTTATAACTTTTGCTCTTGAGGCGATGCCTTTACTGATCAAGTGAGCTATGTGGAAAGCTTTCCTTACAATGGGAGACAGGTCAGATGAATGTTTAGCACCCCGGTCCCCCATGAATGTGCGGTGCACTGCTGGAGAGAGAAAGGCAGTCTCCTTCCATCCACACTCCAACCCAGTGATGAGTGGCCAGCTATCCCTGGACAACCAGAGATCCACAGTACTGCAGTATCATTACATTTAGGCAGGATTCTGACATTCAGTCATAATTCCACAGATGGTAGCTTTGCACCATTGGCTCCTCAGCCAAGCACATACACCAAATGTCTGAACCTGTGGTTCCTCTCGTACTGAGCAGGATTACTATCGCAACAACACATCATTAGTAGGGTAAAACTAACCTGTCTCTCGATCTAATCCCAGCTCATGTTCCCTATTAGTGGGTGAACAATCCATTTGGTGAATTCTGCTTTACAACGACAGGAAGAACAGACAGCGATGGATCAAAAAGCAACATCACTATGAATGTTTGGCCACCACAAGCCAGTTATCCCTGTGGTAACATTTCTGACACCTTCTGCTTAAGACCCAAAAAGCCAGAAGGATTGTGAGGCCCTCCTTTCACGGTCTGTGGTGGTTAAAGTTAAGGTCGTGGTCAGCCTGTGATCCCAGGTCCCTTATCATTTCATGGGTACTTAGGGTATTGTTATTGATTTGATAGTATGAAGGCACTTTGATTGTGCCAAAGGGAAAGACTATGCATTTCTTTGCATTCAGTTTGAGACCGTGACTAATACACAAGTCGTTGGTCTGTGCAAGACCCTCCTGGAGTATTCTGACATCATTTGGGGATTCAATGATTTTATGTAATTTGCAGTCGTCTGCAGACTTGGTCAGCCACAACTCTTTAGTTTTGATTGGAACTTCTGAGAAGTACATACAAAACAGTGGGGGGCCCATCACTTGACCCCTGTGGCACCCTGTTGGTAAAAGGTCTGCTGGTTGATGTGGAGTCACCCACTTTGATAGTGTGTGTCTGGTTTGTGAGACATTTGGAAACCCATCTTACAACGAAAGGGTTTACATTCAGTTTGCTAAGTTTATTGGTAATTCCTGAACATGAGACTGTGTCAAAAGCCTTTGCCAAGTCGAGGCATGCTGTGTGGACAGATCTGCCCTCATTAATGGCCTTGGTCACACTTTCAAAGAAATCCCACCATATTTAACAGGCAGGATCTACCCTTCATGAAGCCGAATTGGGTAGGATATAGGGTTTAGAAGTCACCTTTGTCTTTAGTTATGAGGTCCATAAGGATATGTTCCATGGCCTTACAGATGAGGCTAGTCAGGCTTAGGGGTCTAATTCCCTGATTCTGTTGGCTAGCCCTCCTTTGTGGAGGGGAATAATTGTAGCTGTTCTCCATTCTGCATCAATAAGCCTGTGAAAAGGGTACTAACTGGTGATTCTAGTTCATGTTTTAGCCTGTTTAGAAGACAGTCTGGGATGTCATCTGGTCCCATAGGGGCCATGTTCTTTGCCTTGGACAGGGCTTTGAGGACCTGCTCTTCAGATATGTAAGGTGGGGGGAGGTTTGGGGGAGGGTTTCTTGTAAGTTAGGAGGGGATAAGGGAGTGAAATTTTTGCCAAATTTATCCACTAGCAGGTTCGCTATCTCTGAGGGGTCAGCGTATGTGATACTGTTGGCCACGCGTTCTACACATGCTTGTGTCTTACCTTTTTGGTTATGTACATAACTGTAAAATGCCTTATGGTTATCCTTGGTAGTACTGGATAGGTTTCTCTCAGAGGAGCTCTTGAAGGATTTAACAAGTTGTCTTATCTGCCTGTTAAGGCTGAGGAGTGTGCTTTTCCACTGTTGGGTACTTTGTTTTCTTTGACAGCAACTTTTTGTGTCTATTGATGCTGGAAGTCCACCATGGCAACTTAATTTTACTTGGGGCTGTGGCACTGATTTTATCTGGTACAGCTGAGTTTATACTCAAGCATGAGCATTACTGTTTTCACCCTCCTTCAATAACCAAACCTGATTACTAATGTCTCTCTTTGGCTTTAATCTTCTCCAGTCTTCTAGTGCCTGCAAACTACCCTGTAGTACATAAAATAGGAACATCCCCCCTACTCCAGGCACCTGTATTTCAGCCTTATACGTATTCTATCTGTTTTACTAGTGTGTATAATCTTGAACAAACCTAATAACCACCTTTATCTATCTTACCCTTCCTACTCTTCCCTAAGATAATGTCTATCCCTTAGCCTTAATCATCTGCTTGTAAAACTACTGTATTACTAAAGTCTGTATCCATGACCTTTTCATGAAGCTTCTGCAATGATAACCTAAAGCTAAATGTATATTAATGTTTTAATTGATGTGTTTTTGGTCTTCTGTCTTTATTGTCTGTTTCATTTATTCTTTGTAATATTGTTATATTAGCACAGTTGGGAGCTTATCTCCAAGGGCCTCTACTGAAAATGGACATGTATCCAATTAGACTAGCCCGGTCAACAAATGTAAAATAAAATAAAAAAAATAAAATAAATAAATAAAATATACACTTATGCAAGTCATTGTACAGGGTTTTAGTGTAAGCTTTGGCTTAGTTACCATTTTCAGCTTGGGGTGGGGCTTGGAATGCATTTATACTTTCACCTAGGAGGGTACAGTTTGCCTTGGTGAAGCTTTTTAGTCTGATTTCACCCTTTGTGAGTTATGGTGTTAGTGTCAGTTCGAAGGTGATTGATCTGTGGTCCGTTTTAACTAATGAGGGTCCAACAGTGGCAGCATGCACCTGTTTGACATGTTGGTGAAGACCAGTTCTATAATGTTTGTTCCTCTTGTCTAGGTATGGATAATTTGCTCCAGGGTATTAGAATACACACAGTCAAGAAACTTTTGTGCTAGTGAATGTGGGTTAGAGTAGGTTTCCCAGTTGATGGTGGGATAATTGAAATCCCCCATAACCAGTGTGTTCGGTAAAATTTGGATTGTCTTCAGTTTGGTTAAGTAGGCTTTGTAGGTGTCATGACCCATGGAGGGGGATCTACAACTGGCTAGGACCATAACCTGGTAACCTGGACCTAGAATAACTACACGGAGTTGTCCAGTCTAACAAGACATGAGGTGAATTTATCTCTAATATAGATTGAAACACCACCTCCTTTGGTTTTCACATGTTCATTTTGCAGACTAAAAGTGTGGAAGGCATTGTAGCCTTCCAGGGCCAGGGTACTCTCTGACGCCTTAAACTAAGTTTCTGTGACTGCACAGATATCTACATCTTCTATTGATAGAAGAGCTTCCAGGGAGTGCAGTTTTTGGTTTAAGCTCCTGGCATTTAGCATCATGACCTTTATTTTGTTCTGACTGGTTAATTTCACTTCAGTAATGTTATTCTTGAGACTTTGCCCAAAAAAGGCTCTATGGAGGAGGCAAGAACCTTTGACAGCATCAAAGGTCTAAGGGTGCTAGGTGCAAATGGTTTCTGGCAAAGCAGCGAGGTTTGTCGACCATGGCTTTCCAGGCAGATAGGAACTAGATCCCCTTGGAATGACACCTAAAACTAAACCAGTTACTGAAATCAATCATTTTCTTGTTTATACTGTGGCATCATTCAAGGTGAGGGAAGTATGCTGCTTAAGGCTAGGGACATACCTTCCTGGGACACATACTCAGAGCTCGACCATGTCTCTCTCTTCATATAGTCCAGTGAGGTACCTCTCAGTTCATTCACACCAACATGAACTACGACAGCGTCATAACGGTACCTGTTGCTGAGAGACCTGAGTGCATACGCGATTTGGCAAACCTGGCACTGGACAGGCAGCTGACCGTGACTTTCGCTTTGTCCAACCTGGTGTGTGGGACATCCGTGTCTCACTATTGAATCTCCAATAACAAGAAAACTTGTTTTTTTGAGTGTTACACCTTACAGGCTTGGTCGGTGAGACACTGGTGTTACTTGTCATGGGTGCTGTAGAGACTGTGTGTTAGCTGCAGCAGAGTTGATTTTTGGAGGTCTTTGGTGTTTTGGTAAGTTTTCGGAGAGAACCTCCACGTATGTGGATTTACATTTTTGATGCATACTTTGGGTATGAATAGTGGTGCTATGTGAATATGTAGTGGTGGGCCAGTTGTCAACCTTCTTCATGTTACTGTTTTGAGTGAGAGACAGCGTGGATTCTAGATTCTTGGTGTAAATACATCTCTCGCACTCTGTACTAGACTGTTATTAGTAGAGGGTTGTCTGTGTACATGAGGCAATTGCTACACTGCCTCAAGAGATCCAAGTCAACATGGTTGGGAGGAGAAACAAGAGTAGTCCAACTGTTCATAATAATAGGGTGTCACTAGGGATGGCTTTTCAAAAACAATCACGGAGGAGCTCTGGGAATGGATATTTTTGCCTGGCTTTTAACGGAATATTTGTTGAATTTAACTGTCCAGCTTTGGCACACAATTGCGCAGTAGTGCACAGTGCTGCATGGAATGCAAACAAGCAGAAACCTGCTCAGATGCAGGGCCGAAATACCGGAAACTAAAACTTGAAAAAACTCAAAAGGACCCATAATGATGCTTATTCCAAAGCCGTACACTGGCCTCTCTTTACCAGTCAGCTTGTCTATCGAACATAATTCTCACAAAGGTGCAGAAGGGCCCCTTCCAATCCAGTTAGATAGCCTGGAAAAATGTGCTCAGAACAAACAAACCACTACAAACAATTCCAGAAGCAGCAGGCCTGAATCTGGACTATGCTACAGCTACTGGCTACCCTAGTTTCAGCAAGAAACACTACGGAATATTTAACACAGCAGAAAAATAACTGAGACACTGAAAAAAAAAAACATTTTAAAACAGCAGACAGTCAGGACCCTCTAAAGAATGATTTAAACAGATAATAGATCTGTTAATAAAGTACTGTTTGGTGGGAAAAACAGAGCAGGCAGAAGAGACGGCATTAAAACAGTGAAAAAATACTTAACACACAGTGGAAACAATAAAAAAACTTGCTAAACAGTGAAAACAGCAATAAAATTTGATTTTACAGGCACAGTGTAGCAGGCAATTGCTTTATAACATAGTTTAGTACACAGTAAATAAATACAGTATAAAAGTAGGTGACAGGCAATAAAGTGCAGTAAATAGTATAAATAAACAAAAAAAAAAAAAACCGAGACAACTTATGTTTTTTTGGAAGCTCAGAAACAAGAAGTTATGTACTTCACCATAACGTTCGATGTATGTAGTCCATCTCGCCTCACATTCTTACCCGTGGGTTTGGAGCCGAACCTCGGCTCTGTCTCGGCCATACTCTAGCTCAAAGTCTTTCAATTGGCTGGGCTAAGAGGTATCCCATACTGCACTGCTCCCTTTCCCCAGATCTTGTTTGCTGGAAGCTCAATCACACAATCACTCCCCTTCATCCACATGACACACAGAAGGAAAAAATATTCCAGTAATGAAAGGAGTACTGAAACCAGAACTAACCTTTAGGTCCTCCAGGATGGGGGATGGAAGGGGGGGTTAGTAAGAATGTGAGGCGAGATAGACTACATACACTGAACGTTATGGTGAGTACATAACTTCTTGATGTTATGTAGTCCAATCTCGCCTACATTCTTACCCGTGGGACAGCGTCCCCAGCACCTGAACCCTGGGAGGCTCAGTGGAAAATACTCCTGAGCACTGTGGAACCAAAGGAAGATCTGCCTCTGGATACCAAATCCAATTTGTAGTGAGTAGTAATGGTTTGAGGAGATGCCCATGTAGCTGCAGCACAAATATCATCCATAGACATCCTGGCCTGAAATGCTGTAGAGGTAGACATAGATCGGGTAGAATGAGCTTTCACTCTAAATGGTAAATCCTTACCACCTGAGGCATAAATGAAGGAAATACAACCAGAGATCCATCTACACAAAGTTACTTTGGAAACAGGAGACCCAATTTTGTTTTCTGAAAATGAGACAAACAGCTGGTCTGATTTTCTAAGATCCTTTGTTCTATGTAAATAAAAGCACAACTGCCTGTGAACATCCAACTGGTGAAATTTGAACTCTGCCCTATTCGAGAACTCTGGAAAAAATATGGGCAGTTTAATGGATTGGCTGAGATTACTAACCAAAGCCACTTTTGGCATAAAGGAAGGGTTTGGTCTGAGGTAAACCCTGTCCCTGTGAAAAATCAAGTAAGGCGGTTTTACTGACAAGGCTTGGAGCTCTGAGACACGTCTGGCTGAAGTGATGGCTACCAAGAAGATAGTTTTCCAAGTCAAATATTTCATGTCACAAGTAGCTGCAGGCTCAAAGGGGGAAGTGGTGAGGCATTGTAGCACAAAATTTAGATCCCAAGGCATAACCGGTTCAAAGACTGGAGTGCAAAGCAGCACAGTGCCCTTCAAAAAAGCCTTACAAAGTCTGTGCCATTAAACTGGGTTCATTGGCAACGTGAAAAGTGGAAATAGCCGCCAACTGGACCTTTATGGTAGCAGCTGCTGAACCTTGATTGAAAAGCATGGAAAGAAATTCCAGAACTGAAGAGATCGGGGCTGTCTAAGGATCAATTTGCCTTTCATGAGCCCATATGGAGAATCTTTTCCATTTAACTGGAATAAATCTTCCTGATCGAAGTCTTATGGGAAGAAGATAGAATATGAACCACTTCTGGAGAAAAACTATGAAACCTAATCAGTGATGGAAGTGGAGTAGCCAGGCTGTCAACCGGAGGGTTTGAAGAGAGGGATGGATCTGTCCTGACATATGAGTCAGTAGGTCTGGTTGTGGGTCCAGAATCCAGGGTGCGTCCATAAGATACGGATGGAGAAAGGGGAACCAAATTTGACGAGGACAGTGTGGAGCAATCAGAATCATTTTGCTTCCCAAGGATTGTGCTTTCTAAATAACCTTTGTCAGCAGAGGAACAGGATGGAAGGCATACAGTAGACTGGGTGGGCCAATCGTGGACCAGAGCATCCCTGGATGACTCCCCCTGAGAAGGAATAAGGGTGAAGTAGCTGTTGCACTTGGTATTGAGGGGACTGGCAAATAGGTTGCAGCAAGGCTGACCCCATCAGCAGAAAATCTGCTCTGCAACTTGACTGTTCAGGGACCACTCGTGAGGCATAAGAATATCTCTGCTCAACCTGTCGCTGATCACACTGGACTTCCCCGGAATGTGCGTTGCTACAAGAAAACATTGAGGAGACACTGCCCACTGCCACACTTGCATGCCTCTCTGCAAAGGGGATCAGATCTGGTTCTGCCTTGTTTGTTCAGATACCATACCAACAACATATTGTCTGAGTGGATCGCAATAGTCCCGAGAGGAAGAAAGCTCTGAAGTGCTTGCAACGCTAGTAGCACTGCTGTCATCTCCAAGACATTGATATGCAGATGTATCTCGTGTTCTTGCCACATGCCTTGGACTGTCCTGCCGAGATAATGCCCCCCCACCCCATCTGGGAGGCATCCGTGTTCACTGTGGCAACAGGAGGGGATGGAACGAAGGGTTTCCACGCATTGAGGTTACTGGTGTGAAGCCACCAGCGTAGATCCTGCTTGCACCTGTCTGTAATCATTATGAGATGAGAAAGTGGCATATTTTGTAGAGACCGCTGGACGAAGAGCATCCACTGAAGGAGCCTCATGTCTAGCTTCGCAAGAGGGACCAGCATAATTGTTGAGGCCATCGTCCCTAATAATTTCAGAACCCTTTTTGCCTTCACTTTCTTTAAAGGGAGCAACGCGTTTACCTGTTGCAAACCTTGAATCCTTTCTTGAGGTAAAAACGGCCTCATGCTCACGGTGTCTAACTCGGTGCCTATAAAAGTGACATGCTGTGTGGGCGACAAGGCAGACTTTTCCCAGTTTAGAGTGACACCCAATTGTTGACACAGATTGACCGTGGCGTCTCTGGTCCGTAGTAGTAGATGCCTGGTGGTGGCAGAGAAGAACCAGTCATCCAGGTACAGAAACACTTGGAAACCCTGACGTCTCAAGTGAGCTGTCACCACTGCCATACACTTGGTGAACACCCTGGGGGCTGTGGTGAGACCAAAGGGCAGGGCTCGAAATCGAAAATGACTGGCTCCCAGCCGGAAGCGTAGGTGACTTCTGGATGTCCTGTCCATTTTTATATGGTAGCAAGCATCCTTGAGGTCAATGGAGCACATCCACACTTCTTTTCCCAACAATGGGAGAATAGATTGCAATGTGACCATTCGGAACTTGGACTTCTTCACATGGAGGTTTAAGCGGCTGAGATCCAAGATGGGTCTCAGGTCCCCTGTTCTTTTCAGCACCAAAAAGAATCTGGAGTAAGTCCCTAATCCGAGCTGGTCTGAGGGGACATGCTGGATGGCTTCTTTTTCTAGCAGCTTTTGAATTTCAGAAGCTGCAGAATCCCTTTGATTGGGTGGAACATCTGGGATTCTTTTGATCGGCGAGGGGGGGGAAGAGGAGAATGGAATGTGATATCCTCCGGAAATAATTTTTAATACCCACTGGTCCTGAGTGATACACTGCCAGGCTTCTGGGTATAGTGAGATGCGACCCCCGACTGGCTCCGGAGAAGCGCAGTCGGGCCTCCCATCAGGAGTGCTGGTGGGAAGGACCACGAAAGGAATTGCGGTCTCCCTGGTTACGTGGGCCTCGTCTGCCTCTAGGGCGATGTCTACCTGAGTTGCCACCCCCTCCCCTGCCCCTGGAAGGGGATTCACTTTGTGCATCAGGGAAAAGTCTCTGCGATTTCATGAACCACATTTTCCCACCCTTCTGGCTCTTGGGATAAGGTCTAGAAGGCATGGAAAAACGGACTCCCATGGCAGATAGTTTTACCCTCTTGCTCGCACCTAGTGAGAGCGTCTTTCACCTTAGTTCCCAACAAGGAAGAACCATCAAAGGGCGTTGGTGAATGTAGACTTAAAGGCCTCCGTGAAATTACAAAGGCGCATCCAGGAGTGTCTCTCACTGCCCTAATCGTTCCTTCGGCTGTGTAGGAGAACAGCCTCAGGGAGGAGTTAGCTAGAGAATTTAAGGTAGACATCTGAACATTGACCTTCTGAGCCACTGTGTCAGATATGTTACCTTGCAGAGTATCTCCAAGCTCTTTCAGAGATCTCTTTGGAGCCTTGTAAAATGTGATAAGTAATTCAGCGACCGCAGAGTAAAAGCTGCTGAAGAAAACATACGCTTCCCATACCAGTCCATGATCCTAGACTCCTTGTTAGGGGGATGGATGGTAGATGAAGTCTCAGCCAGTTCCTTCTTGGTGGCAGCTGCTACCACCATGGCATCTACTGGGACGCCTTTCATAAGAAAGTCTTTGTCAGCAGGGGTGGACAGAAATTTGTTGGGTCTCCTGGGGACTGGTTCCACAGTTTCAGGGGTTTCCCACACCCTAGGACAAACCAGATCCAGGAGTTCGAAGGGTGGAGACCCAGGAGGCAGAAGGCTGAGCCCCAAAGGCCTTCAGGAACACTGACTCCTCTTCAGAGGGGGGTTTTGAGGGCCAGTTGCCTCTCTGCTTCAAGATCTCTAGGATATCAGAAAAGGAGATATCATCAGAGGACGACTTGGGGGACCCCTCTGATTTCTCGGTCAGTGTCTAACGTGAGAGACTCTTCCTGGGAGTCTAGATGCTTCCTGTTGCACGTTCTTTTTCTGGGGGGGTTCCTCCGGCACAAACACTGGTGAGCCCTCAGAAAATGGGGGACCACTCATGGGTGTCTCCTGAGGTCTTGGGTCTCTGCTGATCAGAGACTGTTACCGGGGCTGGAGGGGGGAAGAGTGTCAGAACTGTATGATGCAGCTGAGGATCTGGCCAGCAAGCTCCACATGACCTCGAAAGCTGGTCCCCCTGGCTCCGAAGATAGACTAACCGTCGAATCTCTTGGAGCAGAGGGGACAAGGTCCGAAGCCAGTGCAAGAGTCTGGCTCACTCGAGCCGAAGCACCGAGTGGAAGGCTGGGAGCCGAATAGCGTCCCGAGGCCTCCCCTTCGGGTCTGATTGAGGAACCATGAGTCCTGGACCCCGTGGACGGAGCCAACTGGGTCGGAGCTGAGATTGGAGCCGACAAGCCGGGATGGGCCATTGGAGCTGACCTAGAAGCATCATATGGCGCTGACCGCTCTGGCTCCGAAGGCTGGGATTTGCTCAGAGGAGGATCTATCGATGATGGATGGGTGACTGGTTCCGGAGCCGAAAGCAATTTAGCCAGCACCTGTGATTGAAGCATTCTCTGCACCGCTCTATCCACATCTTCATCAGAGTATCCTGGAGGACAAGGTGGGAGATCTAGACCTCCTCTCAGAAGGAGACCTGCGAGGAGGAGAGACCGGTCTAAAAACTGGAGACTGGCTCCAAGCTAGCATCTTCGTCACCGGCTCCAAAAAACTGGGAGCCGATGTAGGCCCTGTAGCTTCAGAAACTTCCTTCAGCACTGAAGACAGTGGAGCTGAAGATGCCACCGTAGATTTGGTAACTTTCTCCGGAGGCTCCGATAGTACAGACGGAGATGGAGAACGTTTCTTTGCTTTAGATGTTTTGGTGGGAGAGGACTTAGCACTAGAAGACCTCTCTAAATCTTCCTCAAAAAAGGGTTTCAGTAGACCCTTCAGTATCAGCTTGTTCTTCCGTTCTTGAAGAACATGAGGGCTGAACGCATGACAAAAAGCACAAGATTCCTGAAGGTGTATAACCCCCAAACAATAAACACATACCGAGTGCCCATCGGTAATAGACATCTTGTACCCACATTTACTACACTTCTTGAAGCCCGAAGGCTTATGTTCTTTAGTATCTCTAGACATAGGCAGGATATTAAAAACGACACCACAGGCTAACCAGCAAAAAGCGTGGTAACAATAACTAAAACTACAGACAACACACCAGGACCTCTAATTCAAACGGTCCTGAAGGACAAACACTAAGAAGGACTAGGTCCTCTAACTTAAATGGTCCTAGCCCGGAGGGGATAGGTACCTAAGCACAAGACAACACAGAAGGGAAACAGACAACCAAGGGAGGACTAGGTCCTCTAACTGAAACGGGCCTAGCCCGTACGGAGATAGCTGACGGGATACCAGTAAAGTAGATAAAGAAACAAAAGGAGCGCAAAAACTGCTTAACCACAACACACGCAGATACAGCTATGAAAATAGCTTTTGGAGCAAACAATTAGTCAATTAAGACACAAAAGTAATACTTAGCCACAGCCAAGAGCAAGACCACGTCTGAGCTTTGCAAGAGGCAAACGAGATCTGGGGAAAGTGAGCAGTGCAGTATGGGATACCTCTTAGCCCAGCCAATTGAAAGACTTCGAGCTAGGGTATGGCCGAGTCGGAGCCGAGGTTCGGCTCCAAACCCACGGGTAAGAATGTAGGCAAGATTGGACTACATAACATCCTCTAGTTATCTGGTATCTCAGCTCAGAGTTGTGGCTGGTAGTCCACATCAGTTCAATTCAGTACAAACAAGCAGAAACCTGCTCAGATGCAGATGCTTCTGGACAGTTGGCTCCCTTCGACCCGAAAGCAAACCATTCGAGACAGGAGTCAGAGCTGAGCTGTCAAATGCCGAGGCTCTGAGGGCAGAATCTAAGTGTGCCGGGCCTAAACAACATATACACAGAGTGTGCACCAGAGAGAGGAATTTTATGGCTGCAGGCCATACATTTTTTAAAACTGGAGGGTTTTTCAGCCATATTTTAAACTACAAGAACAAATGAAGATTTTTTTTTGTTAAGGAAAATATGGAGAAGAAAAAACAAAGGTAAAGTACTACCAACAATGGTAATATGAGGGTATACCTAAAGGTATGAAAAGAAAGAGAGATTACCAAGTATTGTAATATAGAATTGCACTACAAACATGTAGAGAAACAAAGGAGGATACGTATAATGTTTTTTAAGAGATAAACAGATAAGGAAAACTATTACTCACTGACTCTACTACTACCCAAGAGTTTGCACTGACCACATCTGTATGTGAAGGTGGCAATCAAGATCTGAGGTATGTTAGGTGACTAGTGCATTATGGGTAAGGGAGGAGCTCGAGAGCTTCAGTGTTCCATGAACTGGAAAAAGCAACCAAGTCAGATCAGAAGACAGAATCTGAACCCGTTTACTGAGGAATGAATAAAAATGACATTGCATACTAATTAGTTTGTGTTCCTCACAACAGACACAGCTGTGGTCTCTTTCCTATTTAAATATGCAGTAAAAAGCAGAATAAAAGTAAAACAGTGTAAAGAAAATGAATCATAATATACAAAACAGAAGGCAATAAAGCAACACAAAATACAAGAAAGCAAAACCAAACTATCCTTTCCCTCACAGCAAGATTTTGCAGACACTGGGTGACATCTGTCCATTCATAGGTTGGTACTAGGCTAACGGCCCTAGTGCCTATACAAGCCTAGCCATAACAATTCCCTGGATATTTCTTCCCACAAAATTTACTTCCCTGGACCCCTGTCTAGCAGGGTGACTGACATGATCCCTGGGGTGAATTTCCTAGCTCCCATCCAACTGTCAAGGTTCCTTTTGAAGAGCACCAAGGAGGCACTCTGCTTGACATGGTATGGGCAGTCTATTCCAGAGTCTGGGGAGTCTCTGGGTCAGGAACCTATCCCTCCAGCATGTTTTGTTCATTGTGATGACAAGGTTTAAATCCCTGGAGTGTGTGGCTCTGAGGGATTGGGATTTCTTTAAGTGGAGCATGTCCAACAGCTCAGGGTTTGACATGGCCTTGTATGTTAAGCAGAGATCGCCTCAGAGTAGATGATATGCCACAGAATATAGCTGGAGTTTTTTTTTAGATGGTCAGCATATGGCATCTGCTTTAGGCTTGTGATTCTTTTAGTGACCTTTCCAGCTGTTGCAGATGTCTTGTGAGGTACATACCAAACTGGGCATTATACTCTATAATGGGTCTAATGAGGGATGAGTACAGTGGGACAATGACCTCCTTTATTCTGGATGAAAAGCTCTTAGTGATGAGGTGTGCCACATAGAAGGATTTCCTGACTGTTGTGGCGATGTGGTTATCGAAAGTAAGACCACTGTCCACCTGTGTCTCTAAGTCTCTCATCACACTTTCGATGTTTAGTGTACTGCTACCTATGTGGTAATTCATAGGTACATGTTTTTTTCCAAAGTTGATAACTATACATTTCTTGGCATTAAGCTTGAGCCCATGGCTCTGGCACCAGGCATCTGTTTCTGTAAGGCCCTTTTGTAGAATATCCACATCATTTGGAGATTCAATAATGGCTCCCAGTTTGCAGTCCTCTGCGAACTTTGTTAGCCAGAGTCCCTTAGTGTTGGCCTGTACTTCAGAGAAGTAGATGCCAAACAAGAGTGGTCCCAGGACTGAACCCTGAGGTACTCCACTTGTCACTTGTCTGGAGCTGGATTTGGAGTTGGCTACTTTTACAGTCTGGGTTCTGTCAGTAAGCCAGTTGGCAACCCATCGAGTGATGTAGGGATTTATGCCCAGCTTAGTAAGTCTATGATTCCAGAGTGGGGGATGGTGTCGAAGGCCTTGGCAAGGTCCAGATAGGCTGTGTGGACCACCTTACCCTCATCCACAGCTATGGAGACTGATTTGAAGAAGTCAATCAGATTCAGGAGACAAGATCGGCCCTTCACAAACCCAAACTGGGTGGGGTCCAGTGTTTGAAGGTTGCCAATGTCTTTGTTTATAAGTTTCATGATAATGCGTTCCATGCCCTTGCAGATCAGGCTTGTCAGACTGATGGGATGGTAGTTCCCAGGATCCAAGGTGGATCCCCCCTTGTGGAGTGGGATAACTGTAGCTGTGCACCACTCAGTGGGCACGAAGCCTGAGGTGAGGCTATGATTAAACATGACACTTAGGTGAGGTGTCAGTTCATTTTGTAGTTCATGTAGTACACAGCCTGGGATGTCATCTGGTCCCATGGATGCTGTATTCTTAGCTTTGGAGAGAGTGGTTTCTACCTGTGTGGCCGTGATTACCAGAATTTGGCAATCTTTTGTAATTGAGATGGGCCCTTTAGGGGGTGAGAAGGGGGTGAAGTTGGCACTAAATCGATCTGTCAGGATATTGGCAATATCCTTGGGATCAGTAATATTTAATGCCATTCTGTTGTAGCTCAGAGCAGATCTGAGCATTGCCAGTTAGATTCTTGACATAACTATAGAATGCCTTGTGGTTGTCTTTGGAATCTTTGGCAATTTTATTTTCGTAACTAGCTTTTGAGGATTTTATAAGGGATCTCAGCTTCTTACTGAGGCTGGTGAGGGAGTTTTTTGCATCCTGGGATTTTCCTCTCTCCTGCAACAGTTTTCTCCTTCTGTTGTATAGTTTGTTTATAGCAGGGGACCACCAGATTGGCTTCCTTTTTTTGGAGAAGAGCATCTTGGTTCTATTTGGGATGGCACGATTCATGCACAAGTGGATGTGCTCGTACAGTGCCTTAGTGTAGGATTCTACAGTCGAACTTTCAGATCCCGTCTGCATGAGTGTCATGAAGTTTGTTACTTCTAACTTCAGTAGCATGAAGTTGGCTTTGGAGAAGTTTTTTAAGGAGGTTTCCTTACTGGGGGTGGGGGTGGGATGTGGATGTCAAGGGTGATTTGCTGATGGTCAGACCTGACCAATGAGGGGGTGACCACTGGTGTGGAGCATCGATTTCCCATGTTGGTAATGACCAGGTCTAGGATATTGGAGCCCCTGGTGGGACAATGGATTAGTTGATCCAGGGCATTGGAATTTATGAATTCCAAGAACAGCTGGGAAAAGGGAGTTGGTACCCGAGTAGTTTTCCCAGTTAATGGCAGGGTAGTTGAAATCACCCAGTATTAGGGTGTTTGGTTGTATCTTAATATTTTCCAGTATGTTTAGAAAGGTGTGAGCATCTTGGGGCATGGTGGGGGATCTGTAGCAAGCTACAGTTTGGATTGCAGTCTTACCTAGTGTTAGTTGCACCTGGAGAATTTCAGATGCATTGTGTTGGGCAACTAGCCTGGAGGTGTGAATATCCTTGGTGAATGTGGACACTCCTCCACCTTTAGTGTTTCGGTCTTAGTTTTGTGGCCGAAAAGTGTGGTAAGAGTTGTAGCCTGGTATTGCAGGGGTGCTCTCTGGAGCCTTGAACCAGGTCTCAGTTACTGCACAGATATTGAAGTTCTCCATTTTTAGGAGTGCCTCGAGAGAGTGCATTTTGAGGTTTAGACTTCTAGCATTGAGTAGCATTACCTTCAGATTTTGCATGCTTGTATCTGTTACGGTGGTGGTTTTATCCTTTGAACCTTGCCTAAAAAAGGCACTATAGGGGTGGCAAGAGCTTTAGCCAGTAACCTGAATCCCAGGGGTGACAGCTGCAGACCATCTCTGGCAAAGCATCATGGTTTGTCGATCATGTCTTCCCAGGCAGACAGATACTGGATCCCCTTTGAATGACACCAGAAGCTTAGACAATTGTTGAAGTCAATCATTTTGTCCTTATACTGTGGTATCTTTCTGGGCGAAGGAGGCTGCTACTCAGGGCTAGGGTCATACCTGCCTGGGCCACATGATCCAAGAGCTCTTCCATGTCTCTTCATGTAGTCCAGGGAGGTACATCTCAAGTCATTCACTCCAGCATGGACAATGACAGAGTCGTATTTGTACTTGTTGTGGAGTGACTTGAGTGCAAGTGTTATGTGGTGGATCCTGGCACCCGACAGGCAGCTGACTGTAATTTTCTCCTTGTTCAGCCTGGTGAGTGGTACATCAGTGTGCCTGACTATAGAGTCACCTATGACTAAAGTGTTGGGTACTTTGTCTTGCCTTAGGGGCTGTTGTTGGATGGCACATTGGTGTTGTGAGATATGTGTCACTTTGGTTGTGACTGGTGTTTGTTTGCGTTTCAGCTTCGGAGGTCCTTGTTGCTTGGGCAGGTTAATGTTAAGGGCCTCCGCATATGTGGGTTTACTATTGCTATGTGTGGGTGTTGATGGTGTGGGTTTTGAAGGGCTATGCGTTGCTTGAGGTGTAGTGCAGGTGTTAAACTTCTCCTCTTGACTGTCTAGCACAATCTTGGCCGGAGAGAGCTTTGCTTCCAGTTTGGTTATGTAAGTGCATCTCTCGCAGGTTGTAGTGTTGGGTGGTAGGAGGTGAGGATTGTGTGTGTACATGAGGCAGTTGCTGCATTGTCCCAGTATGCCCAGATTCACCAGGTGGACAGGAGAAATCACCCTTGGACATGCCTGTTTAGGTGCTTTTTTTGTAAAGTATAAGAGCTGTTTTCCCTTACCTTTGCAAGGTACTTTGCAATTATAGGCTGTTTAGTGCCTATGATTAATTTCTCCTTATTGACAAGGAGAGTTGAGTGCTTGTATCAGTTTCAGGCTTCGTACTGCTTTCCAGCAGGTTCTAGAGCAAGTGCTAGTCACAGGGGTTCAGATTTTAGTTTAACTGTAGCCTCGCAGTGCTGCACGATGAGAAAAATGTGCAAACAGACACGTTTTTAAGCCAGAAAGTTGAAAGGGATAGAAATCAGCCCAAAAAGGCTAATAAAATTGCAATTTCAGAGCTGGAAACCACTCCTTTAGCATTAGATAGACAGTACAATGCTCACCACTCCCATTGGTAAGCAGTAGGACTTCCCTCTACCACAGCAAGGTCTGGATAGCTCTGAACACAGAAAATAAAGTCCTGAGACAAGCAAAGCCTGGGATATGGACTGGCTAGGAAAGGTGGGAAACGAGCAAACAAGATAGTATTTTTTTTTTTGTTAAAACAGGCTAAACAATGCAATAATACAGTAAATAAACACAGAAAACGCTAACACACTTGAGTGTGTAGTCCTAAACAGTAAATGCAATTAAAACTCTACAAAATTAGCAATTTAAAACTTTTTAAATGAAGCAAGGCAAGTGCACCACTAAAAAATGATTTAAGAGGCAGTAATACAGCAGAATAAGTAGCTAGTCTACATACACAAAGAAGTCTATATATACAGAAAGGCAGCTAAAACACACAAACAATTCAGATGCAGTGCAACCTAGAGCACTTGAGTTGTAGCAATATTAAGCCAATTACAGTTATAATAAATGTTCTAAAAATATACTCTATTTCCAAAATGTTTGAGAAGCACAGTCAGAACACAAGGAGATACAGGCAATTTTTTTTTGAAAGGGAAAAAGGAGAAACAGAAGGTCTTCTCGGATGTTCTCTCTGTATTAGGTAGAATGAGCTAATGACACTAGACTGGGAGGAGTGTCCCAGATCAAATTTATAGTAGGGGCGGGCAACTGCAAAGCCACCAAGTATAACAAGACACGAATAGGGAGGGAGGGTGGGAACCAATAGTAAAGCTATTAGCCTACATTCTTTAGACAGTGAACACTACAGAAAGCCACAAAATTAAAGTTTTTAAACAGATAAAGGTGCAAAGTGACTCTACAGAATGCTTTTAACTGCAAACAAATCAGTTACCCGTGCAGATTAGTTAATAGCAATAAAATGCACTAAAAACTATGCAGCAGGCAATAAAAAGTGATATATATAAATTGGTACCAATACTAAAGCTATTAGCCTACAATCTTTAGACAGTAAACACTACAGAAAGCCACAAAATGAAAGTTTTTAAACAGAAAAAAGAGCAAAGAGACTCTACAAAATACTTTTAACTGCAAACAAATCAGTTACCTGTGCAGATTAGTTAACAGCAATAAAATGCACTAAAACTATGCAGCAGGCAACAAAAAGTACTATATATAAATTGCTAGAAACAATAATCAGTACAAATAAGCCAAAAAAACAGGATACTTGTATATCTCAGATCAGAGTTGTAGTCAACGCGCCTCCTCCACTCTGCTCAGTGTGTATAGACAGAGGTCCTCTCAAAGTTAGTGCTATCATACAGGTTAAAATCTCTTAAGAATCCGCTCAATCACATGCTTTCAGGACCACCCAAATGAAAAGATTTTACTTCTGCTTCTGTCCATTGTATCTGCTTACCTGTATTCAATTAAGTCAGTTTTAGCCTCATCTGCCACTATTCTATGTGCAAGATCAACCAGTATAAAGTTCATTTTGTGTAGTTGGTCAGAATGAATTGTTATGGTCTGCTTGCTCTCTTCAGAGACAAAAAAGCCCTGAAGGGGTTGATACACAAACCTGACTTAATAAGCTGATTTCAAGTTGACTAATGGTTTGGGTGCATGGAAGGTGCCCTGAAGGCTTTGTAAGCTGGCCCACCTGTAATGTTCTTCACAGGATAAAAACAAATAGCTCAGGTTACTTCAGCAGCGATCTTTATGAAGAACAAATATGTTTTTAATGTCACATTTCTGCAAACCAACAAAAATATGTCAAATTATCCCAAAAAGTATATGTCTAACTGAAGAAAAAAGTAAAGGTTCAATATCTTGTAGTTAATGAAACAGTTATCCAGTGGGTAACACTGATTATAACGCTACCATTTTAAAAAATGAAGCAACACTTTCTACCGACATTAGGAATCAACTTACCAGGCAACAGCTGGTTTCCCACCTTACCAAACTTTATTTACAGCACAAAAGCATTTTGCTGGTTGCCCAAAAACTGGTCAGGAAGCCATTAGTCATCCTTGGACTTCGTGATTTCTAGTGCTGTGGTTTCTTCCTTGGTTTTGTGCTCCAAAGGCAATTTGACAGCTGAAAATGCTGTCACAATTGTTGGACACTTTAGCCAATAACCTCTTCATTACAACTGATAAAAGTGAAAAGAATGCAATAAAAATTATGGTGGTTCAGAACAAAATGGCGTTAGATTTTATACTGGCATTTGTGTGCATGTGTGTGTGTGTGTGTGTGTGGGGGGGGGGGGGGGGCTCAGTCATGTGGTCTCACACGGCATGAATGCTGCTCATTCATTCCTGACAATGAAAAGACTTTTAGAAATCATCTAGAACTTACTCAAGAGTTATCTGAGAAACAAGAGCACTCCTACCCAAGGATTCTTGTGTATGCTGGTTTAAGTCTACTGTCAGGAGAGGGCAAAAGTAATTTGCAAATTGTGCTTTAACTGCCATAATCTTAACTGCAACAGGTGTGTTACTTTACATCACCAGAAGTATTCCCTACTGTATGTGTACAAAAACTAAAAGAATATGCCAATGATTACTTCTGAATCTGAAAGTGTCAAATGATATGCTTGAAAGAGTGTCAAATGATGTGCTTGATAACAGTGATGATGAATACCAAAGACTACGTAAAACTTAAAAATGTACTTACATTGCCAAAGGGGGAAAACTGTTTTGGAGAAGTCTATATCACAAAAACAAAATGGATACTAACCAAAGACAGAACCATAATAAATTCAAGACAGATGCCTGAACATGTCAGCTGAAGCCTCAAGATTCATTTTTTGAAGGTTAGCTTCCATTTCCCAGAAGTTATGTTAGAGAATGGGTGTTGTTAAACTCGCACCTAAAAAGGAAATAAACATTGCAGGAAGTATTTGAGTGCATAATGCAACTACGGCCTGAATAAAATGTGTTATGTTTTTATTGGCTAGAGATAAAAGCAGAAATTGCAAAGGCATATAAATACTGAGTGTTTTTGTTCCTTGGAGAAACTGGATTTTTGTCTGACCTCCCTGCTGCAGCTGTTTTTAATAAATTTGTTTGCTATGAAAAAAAAAAAAATTCTGACTGATTTTGCTTTCCTAGTATATTTTCTTAACAATGCTTATGGGAATCGCTGACCCTGCTGAACTGCTTAACCTTCCTAGAAGTAGAGGGAAGGAAGACAGGATACAAAGATGCAGTACTGAACATCTTCCAGGACCATCTAGCACTGGAGACTGGTGGGCAAGCTAGAGCGTCTAGGTTCAAGCAACCCACAGAAGCTTGAATCTGTATTGGACTTCAGAATACTTTAATTTTCCATCGGAAAATCACTTTTCTTCAGAAGTGCGTCTCCAAGGAAAATAGTCTTCCAGTGGTGAGCACAGGATAGTGTATATTTAGTGTTAATAATCTTAGTTTTTAGCAGATGTAGTCTGCCACATGTATCCCAACTCATATGTTTTTGAATTGTGGGTAACAGAGACTTGTAAAAGAGTCCATGCTTCTCTTTTTTTGAAGGGGCCCTGGCCACCTCAGGTATGTCCAAGTTTGGCATATCAGTCTTCAGAAAACAAAGTACTCAGCCAGCTTGGCTAAGGATGTATTAGAATCCTAGGAAGAGGAATGGAATGAGGACAGACAAGATTAGGCTGAGGCAAGCTGGTAGGTACAGGTTTATGCTTCAGTGTTTTGTGCCTCTCAGCTTTCAGAATGGCCACTCTGGAGGCCTCAGGTCATGGGCAGGGACTAAATCACAGGGAAGCTCCTTGTGTATCAAGAATGAGGAGATCCCACCTTCCCATTCTGAAATCAAAACATGGGCTTCTGAAGTTGAAGGGCCTTCAGCGTTAAAAGGCATGTCCGATAAGTCAGTCAGGTAGGACATGTCAGATAAACAACTTAACCATTATGCCAACCTCCCACCCACCTACAAAGCAGTCACACCACAGACCTTGTCTGAAACTGTCTCTGTGGTGGGGGCTGCAAAAGCATCTTCTCTACAGAGTTGACATACCCAGAGAATCTCAAGTCAGAGATACCCACAAGTTCACCAATGCTTCTTCCTGTTACTGGTATGCTTTATCTTTGACAAGGGTCCCCCACAGGCTTTGGCAGATATTGTGATGCCTCAAAACAATGCATGCTCACCTTTTCTGGATGCAAACTAGTGGAGAAAGATGCCTTAGGGGAATGTACTCCATGTGAAAAAGCACAATGTGGACAGGAGTATACAATGTGCTCTGAAATGAGGCACTACAAACACCTATTATGAAAATTCGTGTGTGTGATCCATTTCCCACACACCACACAGTTATTAACTTTAACAACATATTCATCAGGACTGGATTCAGAAAAAGATATTTGCCAAACAATCTAGTAAATAATGGGATAAGAGAAAATATCCTCAATGGCATACTTATCTGATTGTTGGAAGCAGACAGACCAACAAAATGACTACTATGAAACACATACGGCTATGCATACTGGACAGTAAGAAAGTTCTGATGATGGCATTGTCAAAGACATTCTTTATATCATCAACGTACTCTTGTCTTGGTGGGAGGGCACTGGCTGATGCACAGGGGAGTTGAGCTTTAGATTTTGGGATGGCCATGAGGACTGCAACTGTGAATACTAAAAAGAACATGCTCTAACACTTAAAAGCAGAAGGCATGAGGGTTGGGTGGGGTAGCATAATACTGATGCACAACATGTCAGAAAGATGTGAAAGAGTCATTTTAAACAGGAAAGACAGAGTGAGAAGGAAGAGTCACAGCCAACTGATTACAATGACTAACTCCCAGGACCTCCAAAAGTACAGTTTCACAGAGAGGGATGGATGTGGAATCCACAGAAGCATTCAAGAGGTCATGGGATAGTGGGGAGATAGGTACAGTGTTAAGTCACTTAAAAGGGCAGACTAGACAAATCTATTATCTCTGTTTGCCATAAATCAAATTAAATATAAATGTGAATAGACTAGGAATGGAACTGATGGCAACAGAGCAGGAAATAGATCTGAGGGTGTTGATCACATTCTGAATGCACCACCAGGAAAAGAGTGAATCAGCAGCAGCAAACAGAATCCCAGGATGCATCTTTAGGGAACAGATTCCAGGAGCAAACAGGTAAAGCTTCCACTCTATGAGGCCTTAGTAATACCACACCTTGAGTACTGCTAGCAGTTCTGGAGGCCATATAAGGAAAAGGACATCATGCTCTGTATTACATTCAGAGGAAAGCTACCAAGAAAATCTGTACAATGTAGAATAGAGGGGAAAGAATATGACCAGACATCATTGCAGCTACAGCTCTTCTCAAATAATCTACAAGGAAGGAACAGTTGTGTGAGATCTTACCATAACAGCAGATGTCCTACTTCAAACTGCTACAGTATTCTTTACTCTTGTGATATCTAGCCGAGGATGGCCTAATGTCCAGCTAGTATACCAAAGCCTTTACACCTTCCAGGGATCACACATTAGACATGTGTGCAAGGTGTAAGGTACATATGTGATGTACGGGCACTTAATCCTCAGACCTGAAGTACCTCAGGAGAAATGGAGTAACTCCAGAGAAAGCAATTAACATGCATATCCAGAAAGGGAATAAGATAAAGCTGGAAGAGGGACCCCTTGGCTAGAAATAGGGCAACAAAATAATAGGGGGCAGGAGTGAGTAACAGAATACTGCAACAGTGAGAAGTAGGACATGTAATGCTATGGCATGATCTTACACAACTGTGCTATACTCTGTTATCCACTGTTGCGGTATTCTTTACTCTTGAGAGAGTGCACAAGCTACTGGAAAATATGGGAGGAGGAGGGCAGATAACAGTTCTCCACAATCCCATGAAAGATGACCCTGGCAACACCTGCCTGGCCCTGAAAATGACTTCAACTTGAAATGTTTGATAAAAGTGTCGAGAGAAAACCAACTAGCAGCTTCCAAGTTGGACCGAGTATACAAACCCTTCAAAATAAACACCATAAGTCACTGCCTTGGTAGAATGAGCATGAACAGAAGACTGAAGCAGTTTGCCATGAAAAGAATAACAAAAAGAAATGGCCTTAGAAATCCAGGAGGAAATGGTTTGTGTAGACAGTGACAAACCAATTTCCCAGCAGAAAAAGGAAACAAAAAGTTGCTCAGATTTTCTGAAGCATTTTGTCTTATCCAAGTATTATCTGGGCTGTCTTTGTAAATCCAAGATATGCAAAACCCTCTTACTATAAGTCTGTGGAGAAGGAAGAAAGAGGGAAGATAGTGTCTGATTCGAGGACAAATCATTAACCACTTTGGGCATAAAAGAAGATTGGTGCAAAGAGACACTATCATTCTGAAAAAAACAAAAACAAAACAGGAGCCGCCATGAGTGCTTGAAATTTAGAGACCCTCTCAGCAGTAGTCTGAGCCACTAACAATACAGTTTTACAAATAAAATGCTACAGGGAAGAAATAGCAGGCCTCAAAAGGGGATTGAGTCAACCTTTTAAGAACAAAACTAAGGTCTCAAGAAAAGAAATAGGCTTTCTTAGAGGTCTGATATGAAGGACACTACAAAAGAATATTCTAAACCATCAATGGACAACTCAGGAAAAAGAAAGGACCATAGGGACCCCCACAGAAAAAAAGGGTCCAGGTCATACTTGAGACACCAAATAGAAAATCTTTTCCATTTAACCACATAGGATATTCCAGTAGTGGGTTTTCTTGTCTCCTTCAAAATCTGAAGCACTTCCTCAGAAAACTGGTGCTTGAAAGCAATCAAAACCCTATCACTCAAAGTGTCAATTGAACTGTGGACAAGTGAGTGAGACATCCCCTGCCTTGTGTGAGAAGATCCATCCTATGAGGTAACGGGTCTACCTGACATGGTCGACAGTTCATATGGTCGACACTCATTTGGTCGACAGTTCATTTGGTCGACAAGCAGATTTGCCCCCTTCCCCAATGTTGTGCAACCCTGGAGTTGATATATATAGTTAGGGGGTGTGTGGGGGGCACAGCCCCCCACTTTGGGGGGTGTGGGGGGTGAAGCCCCCCACCTAAAATGCTTGTCAATCAAATGAACTATCGACCAAATAAACTGTCGACCATATGAACTGTCGACCATGTCAGGTAGACCCGAGGTAACTTGTGATGACTACCACAGGCCAGGTGAAACAGAAGGGGAACCAGTGCTGTCTGGGCAAAAGGGAGTCAACAAGATTATTGGTGTGTCCCAAATGATCTTGTGCACTACTCTGGGAAGTACAGGATGAGGATGACAGACATAATACAGAAACATCCCCGTCCAAGAAAAAGACATGGCATTCACTCTCCAAGCCAGAGGACTTGGCACTCTGAAACAGAATTGGGGAAGTTGTCTGTTCAGACGGGAGGGAAAAAGATCTACATCCCACCAATGTACATTGTCCAGAAACACCTCCATGTGAAGCATCCATTTGTGAAGCTAAGTCCAGGACCTGCTCAAAGAGTTTGGCACTAGATTGTGCTCTGAATGGAAGTAAACCTGTCTGAAGAACCAGATAATGGTGGACTGCAAAGTCTTACACCTGAAGAGACAGCCTGCAAAGAAGTTAAGATTTTGTGCTACCTTGCTTACTGGTATACCACATCAGTGTGGTACTGTCTGTAAAGATCTTTACAGTACCTAGAACCCAAACAGAGTGAAAAGCCTGAAGATAAGAGTAGAGTCCTCATCTTTAATACTGATATGGTCCATCATACGTTGCTAGGACCAATGATCTTGGACTTTCAGGATGCTGGAGGAGGCTCCCCAACTGTGAGTCAAAGCATACATGTACAGCTCCTGAGTAGTGAGAGGAACCTGAAAAAGCACATCTGGATTCAGAGAAATCTGAAGAATCCTTGAGCTGAGTTTGAAACAAGGAAAGAGAGGAGCCAGATACTCTGGGTGTGGCATTGCTGGAGCCAAAAATCCTTGAGATACCACTGAACTTTCCCCATGTGGAGCTTAGCAAAAGGAACCATGGAAATGGTCGATGCCACGTATCCCAGGGCTTGGAGTACTTCCCTTGCAGAAAAAACTGGAAGAGGAAGAAGAGACTGGAAGTAAGCAGTCAAAGACAGGGCTGTGGGAGGTGGGAAACAAGTCAACACTGGGATGGTCTGAATCCTGCAACCCAAGAACACTTGGTCCTGAGAAGCAGTCAACACAGACTTTTTGAGACTGAGGGTGAACCCCAAACTGAGCAAAAGAAGCACAGTGAAGTGATGATTTTGAAGCAGGAGGTGCTGAGCAGTCTAAAGGGAATATTTGAATTCCCTGAAGTCTGTAGAAAGACACAACAGGGGTCAGATATTTTGGTAAATACTCTTGGAGCTGTAGAAAGACCAAAAGGCAAAGAAGAGAACTGATGAGAGGAAGAAAGAGGAAAAACACAAAAACTTCCTAATGAAAAGCTGAATGGGAATATGGAGGTAAGTGTACTTCAAATCCACAGACACCAAAAAATATTGATGAAGCAAAAGTGAGAAAAGTGTCTAAAGAAATATTCTGAAGGAAGGAACCTTGAGAAATGTGCTGAGATTTTGAAAGGGCCTCCATGACCCAAACTTCCTGAGAACCAAAAATGTTCTGAAATAAACACCTGTTATCTGCTGGGACAATGGTGCAGGTTTGAATGGGTCCATGAGCTACCAGATCCTGCAGAACTAAGGAAAAATGAGGAAGCTAGCAAGGAGAAGGCTGAGGAAGGTCAGAAAATGGAGGAAGGGACTTCCAAATCATAAAATAATGGTGTTGGATGATGAAAAGAACCTTAGCGTCTGTGGTTATCTGTTACCAAACAGAAAAGGAAAGAGTTAGCCTGAGGGACAGAGGAATCTGTCAAAGGGTAAGGAGAGGCTGGATGTCAGATAGAGGAAGATTTGTCAGGAAAAGGATTTGGCTTCTAGAACTCTGAGAGGGTATCTGCTTAGTAACCCCCTTGCTTCTAGCAGGTTTGTCTAGGCTGTCTAAGGAAAAAAAAAGTTTTTTAAAAAATTCTTCAGCAGCAGTGGAAAACCGTGTCTGGTCGTCTGAGAGAATCTAAAAGTGTGTCCTTAATGTTCCCAGGTAAGGCTTGAAGGCACAACTAAGAATATCTCCTCATGAGAGAACCAGATGCAACTGCCTTGGAAGAGGCATCAGCTGCATCAAAGCTGGATTTAATGGAATAGTGAGCTACCTGAGAAGCAGAGCTCAGGAACAGAAATAGCAGAAGTCTTAGTGTCCAAATAAGGCATCATATCACTTACCCTCCCCCATCCCTAGAACTGGGAGAGAACAGCCAAGACATATCTAGTCATGTGGGTCTCATAACTAATGGCCCTAAATGCCAAAGAAGCAGAAGTATAGACTTTTTTTTCCCATACTCTCCATAGCAAGGCTGTGCTTGTCAGGAAGTAAAAGCTTGGAAGAGGAAAGCAGTTTGGATAGTTTAACCATGGACATCGAAAAGTACAGTTTTGTACCTACCATAAATGTAGATGTTCGAGTGTTCACACTGCTGCAGTCATTACACTTAGGTTATCCTGCCGTCAGGTGGTTCCCCAGTCGGCCTGAGTTCCAAAGTCTTGGTCCGGCATCGGTTGCTGTCACTTCTTCCCTGACGTCAGTGCGACAGGGGTATATAAGTTGCAGCCGACGACATTTTCTTCAGTTTTTCTTGCCCCAGATGTCAGGTGCCCCCAAATAGGTAGGCAATTCAAATTGTTAATATAACATAAGTAAGAAAAGCAAACAACAACTTTCAGTTACCAGCAAATACTCCCCATAGGTAGTAAAGGGTAAATGACCTAGGTACGCACCAGCAGTGAAGAGGGGAAGGAGGGAGGGTAACCTGGACTGCAGCAGTGTGTACACTCGAACATCTACATTTATGGTAGGTACAAAACTGTACTATGTTCATCATGTTACACTGCTGCAGTCATTACACTTGGGTAGAATCCCAAAGCTGAGGTAGGGTGGCTGGTACTATAATGCATTTGGGGTGGCTATAAGGCCCTGCAGCACTGCAGAGGCGAGGATTTGGAGTATAGAGGCAAGTGGTAATGCTTGGTGAAGGTATGCACAGAGCTCCATGTTGCTGCTTCCAAAATATCCTTGGTAGGTACTCCTCTGAGGTAAGCCGTTGAAGTGGCTGTGGCCGTGATGGAGTGAGATCTAATGCTGGTAGGCACAGGTTTTCCATGGTGTGTATAGCAGAAATGTATGCAATGTCCTATCCATTTTGAAATAGTCTGTTTTGAAATGGCTTTTCCCTGTGCTCCTGCAGCATATGCAACTAATAATTGCTCAAATTTTCTGAAAGCTTTAGTTTTGTCTAAGTAGAAGCGTAACTGTCTGTGAATGTCCAAAGAATGCAGTAATCTCTCCCCTTTATTCTGTGGTTTTGGATAAAAAGTTGGCAAGTGAATAGCTTGGTTCAGAGACACACTTCAAACCACCTTAGCCATAAAGGTAGGGTTAGTTCTTAAAAGACACCCTGTCCTGGTGGAAGATAAGGAATGGTTCCACTGCCATTAGTGCCTGTAATTCTGAAACTCTTCGTGCTGATGTTAGTGCCAGGAGCAGAGCAGTTTTCCAAGAGATATATTTTAATTCTGCTGTGCTAGCTGGCTCAAAAGGAGGTAAGGTCAATTTTTCCAAAACAAAGTTGAGGTCCCAAGTTGGAGTAGGTGCTCTACGGGGCGGTCTTATGTTTTTTGCCCCTCTAAGGTACTGTTTTAGCAAGGGATGAGAGAAAATTGGTGGATCCGTGTTGTAGTGTGCAGAGATGGCAGAGGCGTGTATCTTTATGGATGAAAAGGAAAGGCTGTTGTCCAGCATCTCAGTCAAATATTGTAGTATCTGAGGAATGTTTGGCACAAGAGGGTCAAGGCTGTGAGCCTGGTTCCAGGCACAGAATCTCTTCCATTTATCCGAATAGGCTTTCCTGGTACTGGGCCTTCTGGCCTCCAAGATGACATCCATAACTGCTTTGGAGAGAGGCAGTGCTTATTTGGCTAAGGTATCTTCCATGCAGCTAGGTTTAAGGTTTTTAGCTGGCTGTGGAGTATCTGATTGTTGTTCTGAGACAGCAGATGTGGTATTTGAGGCAAAATCCAGGGTGGTTCTTGTGCTACGTTTTTTAAGTTTGGGTACCAGTGCTGGCGTGGCCAGTCTGGTGCAATCAGGATCATATTTGGTTTCTCTTGCCTGGCTTTTATGAGTACTTTTGGAAGAAGAGGCAAAGGTGGGAAAGCGTATACTTGCAGGTTTTTCCAGCTGAATGCACAAGGAGTTACCATCCACAAGCATGGAAAGTGGATGCCCTCTCAAAATTTCTGTAGCTGGCAATTCCTTGGTGATGCAAACAGATCTATGTCCGGGCTCTACCATTTTTGTGTTATCAGTCTGAATATTTGTGGATTTCAAAACAGTGTAAGAAACTTCTCTGTGTGGAAGATTTTCAGTCCATATATTTCTAGTTAATCACTGTATATTAATCAGATCAGACAATAGTAGTAGAAGTAGCGAACGTAAACTCGTCAAGTCAAAAAGTAATAGAAAATATATAATTCTACAGCATTACTAAGTATTCGAAAGTAATCCAAGCAAGGCAGGCAGTCTGTTTCCAGTCGAAAATCCTTTATTAAGTACACAGACAAGCGATCCAAGTAAAACAAAAATAGAGTAATAATTTCCTCACAAGCTTTCTAAATACATATATACTTTTTATCAGGCATGGGAGTGGTTTATTGTGCTGTAAAACAAAGTGTTATTGGTACACATGTTAAATTCACATCCCTTCCCCATCAGTGTGACATTCGAGCTGGTCCTGCCCTACCTAGTAGCTGTCATAATAATATATAGCCCTAATGTACTTTAATGGTACATCTTATTTAATCAAATTATTAAGTAGATTATTAAGTCTGTGATTTTATCCAAGGCAATATACTACATGGCTGGAAATATATCAACCTTAGTTCATTTTGCGATCAAAAATTATATATAAATATATACATATACATTTTGCATGTAAAAATCAGTTTCTGTTTTCATAACCTATTAACAAAGATCCCTTTCGTCCTTCTAGACTTTTTCAGGTCTGTGTACAAGAACCCTAAATACCTATATAATTGTATAATTAGTTAGTATTGTTATTACTAATCATTCTGAATAAAGTGCAAAAAAGAGAACCAGAAAAAAATAAAAATAAGACAAAATGTATGTATGATGATGGAAACAAAATATACACTTAAATTTCAAATGATTTAAAATGGTATTTAAAACCAATTTGTAGAAAAAAATAATAATAATAAAATAAAATACAATTAGTCATGTAAACAATATGGCAATTTTCTAAGTTCCAGTGCACTTTTAATTGAACAGTAGTAGTTTAGTCCAGGCTTTCTAAATGAGTTCAGCTTTAATTGCCACATGAGTTCATGTTTCTCCAGAATATTTGGGATGTCTCCTTCAAGATCACCCATGTCTATGTGATCCAGGATCTGGAACTTAAAACCTGTGTGTCTTTTATGAAGAGAAAGGTGTTTGGCTAGTGCATTATTTTTACATCCAGAGCGGATTTCTGACAGATGACAAGAAATCCTTTGCTTGAGTTTATTTACAGTCTTGCCCACATAGAATGCATCACATTCATTGCACTGTGCCCTGTAAATTACTTTTTGTGTTACAGTCACCCCCTGCACTGGTTTTAATGATCTTCTTTAATCCGATGCATCTGTTGTCAGTGTTTGCCTGGCCGTGGGTTGAGTAAAAGGCTGACCCTTGTTGAGGTGACAAGCTTGAGCCCACCATCGAAACTCCTTCTGAAGGCAAGGTATTAGTGGTATAACTGTTTCCAAAACTTTGATAGTGTTGAGACCATACACTCTTTAGGTACCATTGTAGTTTCCTCATATGCAGTCTGGCATATGGAATTAGTAGTATGCAAGATGCCATGTAGCCCAAGGCCTGCAGAATTTTTCTTGCAGGGAGTTGGGTCTTTGTTGCCATCAATTGAAAGTATTGAGTCAGTTGTCCTTGCTTGTCTGGCATGAGATAAGCCATCTGGGCCATTGTGTTCAAGCTGGCACCCAGGAATATTATCTCTTGTGAGGGCACTAGCTTTGATTTCTTTTCATTTACTGTGTACCCCAGGCAACTTAATAACTTTTTTACAAACGCCAGATGCTTTAGGAGAATGTCTTTGCTTTCTGCTTGAATCAGGCAGTCATCCAGGTACGGATAAATTTGAATTCCTCTGTCTGCAAAATGCAATTACTGGTGCCAGGCACTTTGTAAAGACCCTGGGCGCAGTAGATAAGCCAAAGGGCGGTGCAGAGAATTGATAGTGCATTGGACCAGCTATGAATCTGAGGTATCTTCTGCAGTTTTGTCTGATAGGGACATGCAGGTATGCCTCCTTTAGGTCCAAGGTCACGAGCCAAGCTTGCTTGCCCAGCATGGGAAAAAGCTGCTGTAATGTCAACATTTTGAATTTCGGAACATCCAGGTAAGTGTTTAGAGAAGAAAGATCCGGAATGGGCCTCCAGGCTTTGTCTTTTCTGGGCACCAGAAAGAGTCTTGAGTAAAATCCTTGTCCTTGTTCCTGTGGAGGTACCTTTTGAATAGCTCCCATGTTCATGAGTGCTGTAATTTGTTTTTAAGCCTCTGCCCACTGATTTGGTGGCAGATTTGGCATTCCTTTTAACCTTGGTAGAGTGTGAAAGTGGAACCTGTAACCTTGAGATACGATATTGAGAACTCATTTGTCTTTGGTGATCATATGCCAGTTGTGATAAAAAAGAGCCAGTTTTCCTCCCAAGGGGGTTGCCAATAGAGAGATTTTTGGCAGCTATAGTGGGAAGTCATTGGGACTGTTTTTTGTAAGGTTGTTGTCTGTCTTCCCCTTCTTTCTGCCCTGATGCACCCCATTGTCGAGGCCTGTAAGGACCTTGTGGTTGTCCTCTACCTCTTGGACGTCTGTATCTGCCCCTTTGAGGTCTGTCCGTAGCTGGAAAGGACCAATTCTTTGTTGGCCAGTTTCTGCTAAATCGAGGAGGCTGTACCTGTAAGAAATCCTTCACTGTTTGCATAGATTTTGCCTTATCCTCCATTTTCTTTAATACCTTTTCTGCCTTGACTCCAAATAAAACATCATGCTACAAAGATGCATCCAGTAGTTTAGCTTTAACATGATCTGGTAACGTATGTTCTTTTAACCATGCATGTCCTAATGACAGAGGCTGTAACTGCTGCTCTACAGGAGGCCTCTAAAGAATCAAAACCACATTGCAAAGTATGTTTTCCCACTTGTTCAGCAGCATGCAATAAATCCTGCATTTCCTTAAAATTAGGAGGATCTGTATCTGAAAGCATTTTTTGTTTCAACTGAGACATCAAAAATTGCTGATATTTTAGCATGTGAAATTAGCAATTTAAAGCTCTCATTGCTAAAGTTGCAGACGTATATACTTTCTTTCCCCATCTGTCTAATGTTCTGGAGTCTCTGTCAGAGGGAACTGGATTCTTTGCTGATGAGGCCTTAACCCCTTTGGGTCCCTGAGAAATAGTTTCTGGGTCTGTCACTTGGCTTTTGTACAGAAATTTGTGTGAGTCAGGGACTCCGTAATACCGGTCTGGTTTAACTGGAGCTGGAGGTAAGGAATCAGGATTTAAGCTGGATTCAGTATACACATCATCCACAATATCTAACACTGGCGGAATAGCAAGGGGTCTGTGTTGAGGCAATAGTAGGAATTCTCTGAGCCTTTTCTTGGATTCCGTGTAATCCTGGCCTTCCCAATGGAAATGCTCCCTCATGGTGTGTAAAGTTTCCCCAAAAGAGTAGTCCTCTGGTGGAGAGGCTGATGGAATTGATTCCTCAGCATCCAAATCCTCATAAGGGGGTAAAGAATAACCTAAGTCTGAGGATGAATCTGAGGAAATGGACACCTGGTCAGATGAGTCATAATCTGCATCCTGTCTAGGCCTTTTATCAGGTGGGGGATGGGATCCCTTGATCAGAGTGATTAGGTCTTCGGCCATTTTGAGCATTTGTTTCTTAGGCATGGAGGCCTGTCCTGGAGACTGTATTTGTTTCTTTGTTTTTAAAGGTGGCTTAGACTTAAAAGAGGGTTTAATGCTTAGCTGAGTAGGTCTGAAGACACCCTCTGAAGCTGTGGGTTGCTCATGTACTCTGGATCCCTCAGCAGGGTCGGTCTCGGTTGTCTGAAAAACTTGTGTCCGAGGGCCCAGTCATCTCCACTAGGGAGTCGGTGGCCACCTGTGGTTCTGCAGAAGCGGTCGTCAGGGGCTGCGAAGGCACCTCGCTGAAAACCGGAGAACCGGCGACTGGCCTAGAAGAGGCTTCGTCATCAGTTTTGGGCCTCGGATCCCTGTCCTTGTCTTTGCGCTTTTTATGAATTGCGGTCGTCGGAAGTTCCGACAGCATGGTGCAATTCAATTTTCTGCCAAAGTAATGTCGGGCAAAATCAAACAGACGTTTAATAGTGCGCTTGTTAAACCTAGCACAAAACCGACAACCAGTGACGTCGTGGTCTGGGCCTAGGCATGTGATACAATAAGAATGGAAATCCTTATGAGGCATTTGCTTCCCACAAGAAATATAGTTATTAACTTTTACTGACATCGGTCTGAGGCAAGAAAAAGTTTCCCCAACGGGGTACTTAGCTTTGTAGAAGACTTCGGTTCTGGATTCGGAATGAAAATCTCAGGAGTCGGCTGACCAGCACTTGCGAACTGCTTTTGCTTCAGGCATCGTGCAGCAAGAAAGACTGGAGAAAATGGCGTTGGCTGCAACTTATAAACCCTGTCGCACTGACGTCAGGGAGGAAGCGACAGCAGCCGACGCCGGACCAAGACTTTGGAAATCAGGCCGACTGGGGAACCGCCTGACGGCAGGATAACCCAAGTGTAATGACTGCAGCAGTGTAACACGATGAACATCAACAGCAGAATCAGAGGGAGGATTTTCACAAAAATATTTATGACTAAGAGGAAGTTTACAAAATCCGTCTGGTTTCTTAGGTGCCAAAGGTTGACATTCAGCAGCCTGAGAAGCTGCTGTAAATGTAAGGGCAGATAAGACAAGAGTATGTGTGTCTGTCTGTGTGTCTGTGTATGTCTGTGTCTGTCTGTCTGTGTCTGTCTGTCTGTGTGTGTGTGTGTGTGTGTGTGTGTGTGTGTGTCTGTCTGTGTGTGTGTGTATCTGTCTGTGTGTGTGTGTCTGTCTGTGTGTGTGTGTCTGTCTGTGTGTGTGTGTGTCTGTCTGTGTGTGTGTGTCTGTCTGTGTGTGTGTGTCTGTCTGTGTGTGTGTCTGTCTGTGTGTGTGTCTGTCTGTCTTTGTGAGCCCATTTGCACAAGTTCATAATATCTCTTTTGAACCTCAGAAACCTGGGAACAGTGCCACTGAAAGCATTTCATCATATGGACCACTGTATCTTCAAAGGGCGAGTCAGGGGACAAATAATCTTCATCAGATGCCAGGGCCAGAGGAGAGTGGATCTGGAAGGAATATACCAAACATTCTTCAACAGAATCCAACTCTGAAGACTCAGAATCCCTAGGTCTCTCAGAAGAAGTGGAAGACCAGGGAGCAGAGGCAGGGATGGACTACCCTTGAAGGGATTTCAGGGCCAAAAGGACAGTAAACAGCCCCCGAGTAAAGTCCTGCCACTCTTTGTGAAGATCCTTAACAACAGAGTCCACGAGTTTGTTTCTTTTTAAAGGAACATCTGCTTTAAGAAATTTAGGAGGTTCAGACTCCTGCCTAGATTCGATTAGGGTACCAGGACCTTTTCGCTAACTAACTAAATTTGGGAACTCCCCTAGGCCCTTCAGATATAATCAGCTGTGGTTCCCCTTCTAAATATGTACCTGAAGTATGCACAACCTTGACAGATGTGTGAATAGACAAGTCCATGTCAGACTCCAGCTGACTCGTGGCAGAGGGAACTGGCGGCAGCATGGATGGTCCTTGGGTTCTTCATCCAACCAAGGAGCAAGTCTGGTGCAAGCTGGGCAGCAGAAGGTTCAGTACATGTTTTTTTAGAGTTTTTCTTAAGTTGCGGCTGAACTGTGGGGTAGGTGGATTCAGCCATGGTACTCCGTCAAAAGCTTCAGATGCTGGTTTTCCAAATAAATTGAAAAGGACAACAGATGGCTGAGACAAATGCCTGACAAATAGCATCCAAACAAAAAGGCCCTTCACGTTTAACTTTATGGGGAATCTGCCTCCCACACTCACATTTTCCCCCTCCCAAATGACATGAAAACAAACTGCAAGGGGGAAAAACAGAAAGGAAGGAACCCCAACAGGGCACTTATCTGTAAGAAGACTCTATAGATGAACCAGCTTAGTGAACGGCGTACAGACTAAATTCAGAAGCAATATTTGGACTAGCGGCAAAAAAGTACAATGTCTGGGAGGTGTAAAGGCTTTGGTATACTGGAAGAACATTAGGCTATCCTGGGCAAGAGTAACTTAGTATTGGTGCACAATAACCGTCAGGGAGATGTGAAGAAGTCATTCTAATCAGGAAAGACATATTAAGAAGGGGACATGCACAGTTAACTAAGTATTAATTACTTCCTGGATCTCCAAAAGTATTTCATGGACAAGGTTGTGAACCCATGAAATGGGCTACCAGAATAAATGGTGAAAACATGAATCTACAGAGGTACTTAAAAGAATGGGCAGGTGAGAAAGGTTTACAGATAAGAAATGTATGGGGGGGGGGTAGAATGTTAGGCACTTAAAACAGAGAGACTATCCAGACTTAGTGTGCTCTGCCTTCTTCTCTCAAGCAGATCTAATGTAATATGTAACAGCAGTCCCTTCATTCAGACGAGAATTCTGAATCAAACCCTTTGTTTGGTCCAAAGAAGCAGATCTGAGATCTTATACAATTTGGCAGTTGAACCTATAAGAGACCATTTTAAAAAAAATATAACAGTGATGTGCATTTGTTTCCTACACAGAATTAACAGCTGCAACAACTCCCTCAAGTGAAAATAATTTCTTGCATTACTCTCGGCCTACCTTTCATGCATGCCCTGGTTCAACAATTCATTCTCTCTGCTTGGCTCCCCACTGTTTGCTGATGGTCCAGAACTGTCAACTGCATCAACCAACCACTGGATAACATTTCTGTTAACAAAAGAAAAAAAGAAGCTGTGTTACCATAACGGTCCATCTGTGTTGTTGATCTTCATTCATTCATCACTGATGGGATGCCGGTTCCATCCTCGGAACTAAGCAGCCTTATACCAAGCTCGCGCCAGCAAAAAACTCTCAAGCTAAGCTTTTACCCATAGTACCTTTCTCTCTGTTACCTCAGATCGAGTTTGCCCATTATCAGTAAAGCAGAGGCAGTTGCTGTGCAAGTGGCCTAACTCAGCACTTGGACCCAAATTATCCCCCAGGAGCCTTTGGAGGGGGACGGAGGGAGGGACGTGATGAATTAATGAAGATCAACAACACAGATGGAACGTTATGATAAGACATAACTTCTTTATTTGATGTTGTTAATCTTCATTCCCTTCATTACTGATGGGACAGAGGCCCCAGCTACCTTGTGTTCCTTGGGTGGCCCTTACAGAAGAATATTCCTGAGCACCACTGAGCCAAAAGAAGCTCTTTACCTGGAGATCAAATCCAATTTGTAATGAGTAATAAAGGTATGAGGAGAAGCCCATGTCGCTACTGCAAAGATATCATCCATGGAGGCTATAAAATGGAAAGCCACAGAAGTTGCCATCGACCTGGTAGACTGAGCTTTGATTTTCTGTGGTATAGGCTTTTTCTCATGATGATAAATGTAAAGTATGCAGTTTCTAAGCCATTTAGATAAGGTCATTTTAGAAACAGAATTTCCCATTTTAGGGCCAGAAAAGGAAATGAATAGTTGGTCTGATTTACGCATTGTCTTAGTCCTGTCCAGATAAAATCTCAATTGTCTATGTACAGTCAATGAATGCAGACAGTATTCTCCTTTATTGGTAAAATTTTGGAAAAATAGTGGAAGGTCAACAGTTTGATCCAAAAGGACTTTGGGAAGAAAGGTAGGGTTCATCCGGAGTGATACTCTGTCCAATAGGGCAGTTTACTGCGCAGAGTGTTTATCTCTGAAATACAGCTAGCTGACGTGATGCAACCAGAAAAAGGAACTTCCATGAGAAGAATTTGATATCACATTTTGCTGCAGGCTCAAAGGGGGGGGGGGGGGGTTGAGTCAAAGACTGAAGTACTAATGTTAGGTTTCATGGTTCAATAGGTTGTTTGATTGGGTCTAATGTGAGAGACTCCTTTTAGAAATATTTTCCATAACCGGTGTGTAATCAGGAGAGAATTTCCAAAACCATTATGAAAGCTTGAAATAGCAGCTAGATGTACTCGTATGGTAGAGGCTGCAGCTCCATTCTCAAAACATTTTGATAGTGCAGGACTACAGTAACTGGAACCGAATATGGATCTAATTTCCTTTTCTTAGACCAAACAGAGAATCTCTTCCATTTTATCTAGATAGAGTTTTCTGGTGGATGGTTTGTGTGAGGCCAGGATAATATCACGTACTGCAGAGGCGATTAGCGAAAGTGGAGAAACCAAGCTGTCAGCTTGACACTGGTTAGGTTCGTATTACTCAACCCTTGGGGGGTGAGAAATCAGGTCTGGAGATGGATCCAGAATCAACGGCTGGCATAATAAGTGAGGCTGGAGGAAGGGGAACCATACTTGTTGAGGCCAATAAGGAGCTATGAAGATCACTTTGCTTTTCAATCGAAGAGTTTCTTCAAGAATTGGGGAATCAGAGGGATGGGGGGATAGACATACAGAAGTCAAGTGGGCCAATCGTGAATCAGACTGTCCCTCGGTGACTCCCCTAGGTGGAATTGGGGCAAAATAGCTGCTGCATTTGTGGTTTGACATGGAGGTGAGCAGGTCACAGCAAGGCTGGCCCCAGCGGCTGAAAATTTTCACAGCTTTGCTGGAGTTGAGGGACCACTCGTGAGGCAGGAGAATACATCTGCTCAGGTTGTCTGCAATCAAATTGGAATCCCCTGGGATATGCATTGCTATCAGAAAGAGGCTGGAAGCTATCGCCCACTGCTACATTCTCATGGCCTCTCGACATAGGGGGTAGGACTTGGTTCCTCCTTGTCTGTTGATATACCAGACTACCGACATGTCTGATTGAACTGCAATTGTCCTAGAAGGAAGGAACAGACTGGAATGCTTGCAATGCTAAAAGCACTGCCCTCATTTCTAGAACACTGATATGGAGGTTGGCCTCCACTGTGGACCATGTGCCTTGGACTGTCATTCCCTGAAAATGCCCCCCCCCCCCCCAATCAGGAAAACATCTGTAGTCACAATGGCTTTGGGTTGAGGGGGATGGAAAGGGCGGCTCCAAAGTTCTGTCTCTGGCCTCATCCACCAAAATAGGTCCTGTTTGCAATGATTGGTTATCTGAACCTGAAAACACAGGGGGTGACTATTTGGAAACCAGTGAGATAATAGAAGCCATTGAAGTATTCTCATGTGAAGTTTTGTGAGAGGCACTATTGGTATAGCATCTGCCTTGGATCCTAGGAGTTGAATGACTTCCCATGCTGAGGCTTTGTTTTGGCAGAGTATGACCTGGAGCTGGAGCCTCAGTCTTTGTAATCTGTGGTCTGGGAGAGATACTAGACAGGAGTGGGTGTCAAAAACTGCTCCTATGAACTCTGTGGACTGGGTCAGTGTAAGGTTGGATTTCTCCCAATTTATTGTTATCCCCAATAGTCTCGCCAGGAAAGCGTGTATTTCAAGGCTGATACCAATAGATGCTTGGTGGGGGGCGGTAAGGAGCCAATCGTCCAAATATGGAAACATCCGGAATCCTTGCAGTCTCAATTGAGCTGTGACTACTGCCAAGCACTTGAACACTCTGGAGGCTGTAGACAGGATGAATGGCAGAGCACAAAATTGGTAGTGATTGGCTCCTAGCCAGAACCAAAGCAGTGTACTGGAGTGTTTGTCCATTTTGATGTGGTAATACGCATCCTGGAGATCCATGGAGCACATCCAATTGCCGTTTCCCAGAAATGGGAGAATGGACTGAACTGTGACCATCTGGAATTTTGTTTGGGTGACAGACTTGTTTAAATTGCTGAAATACAAACTGGTCTCCAGTCTCCTGTCTTTTTTGGCACCAAAAAGAACCTTGAGTAGCATTCAGATCTGCATTGGTCTGGTGCGACTGCTTGGATGACTCTTTCTTGACACAGCTTTTTTATTTCTATAGCTGCTTTTTCCCTTTGACTGGGTGGAATGTCGGGAAGTCTTGTAGGGGGTTTTTGGTAAACATTGAGGGGAATACTGTAGCCTCTGGTTATAATCTTCTGCACCCAACGGTCAGTAGTTATTGATTGCCAGGCAGGGTGGTGCAGAGAGAAACGTCCCCCGACTGCTTCCAGAGGAAAGCAATCGGGCCACTCTTCAAGAGCGCTGATAGGATTCTCCAGAGAAAGAATCTCTGGGTCCCTGGTTAAGCGGGCCCCCTCTGCCTTGGTAGGGGTGTCTTCCAGAAGAGTTACCCCCTCTGCCCCTGGGGGTATTACCCACCACGTGTGTCATGAAAATGACCCTGAGACTTTTTGCGCCACAACTTTCCACTCCTCTGGTTCCTGGAAAAGGAATGCTGTGGGATGGAAAAGCATACACCTATGGCAGACAGGGTCTTGCCGTCCTTTTCACACCTGGCTAGAGTCTTTCACTTTAGGGCCGAACAGGGAAGAAGCTTCAACTGGAGTGTTCAGGAAGGAAGACTTAAAAAGGGTCCACGAAATCACAAAGGCGCATCCAGGCATGCTGTCTTATAACTATACCTGAACCTGCAGCTCTGCCCACCCCTTTGGTTGCATGTGATATTAACCTCATGGACGAGTTAGAGATGGATTCCAGGGTTGCGAGCTGCAAGGCAACTTTGTCACTTACCTCGTCAGACACCTGTCCTGTGAGAGTTCCAGAGAGTTCAGAGATTAAGTCTCGTTGGAGCCTTGTAAAATGAGCTAAATAATTCAAGGACCATATGGTAAAGGTCGATGAAGCAAAGACTCGCTTCCCTAATCTGTCCACTGCCTGGGACTCTGTTGGGTGGATGAACAGTCTGACTCTCTTCGGTGAGTTCCTTTTCTGTGGCCACCACCACCATAGCATCAACTGGTAAACCCTTAGACCAATGCAGGCTCTCCTCAGGAGGGGATAGGATCTTGCCTGGTCTCTTAGGGATCTGCTCAACAGAATCAGGATTCTTCCAAGCACGCTGCACCATGAGTTGGACTAACTCGTCTGCAGGTGGGGTCACCCAAGAGGTAGATGGTTGGGCACAGAAAGCTTGCAGAAAGACGAACTCCTCACAAGAAGGGTTGGTGGACTTTCAGTCACCCCTCTGTTTCAGCATTTCAAGGATGTCCCCAAAGGAGACGTCATCAGGAGATAACTGTGGGAACCCTTCCCTTTCATCGTAATCCGTATCTTCTGTCAGAGACTCTTCAAGGGAGTCCATGTGCTTCCACTTGCACGACTTCTTCCGCGGTGGCTCTTCAGTGGGGACTTCTGAGGAGGACTCAGAAGAAGGGGAGCCCTGCAATAGGGTTTCCTGCGGCTCTCATGCCCTGTGTCCCAAGGTGGTGGCTTGTGTCAGCTGCAGCTCAGAGGAAGGGATGTCTGGGATTCTGATGCTGGAGGTATGCTTCCAGACGCAAGTGCCCTCTCTATCGCCAGGAAAGCAGGTCCGCCCGAAGAGGGATGGGAGCCCGGAACTGAGAAGAACAATCTTGGAACCGAGGGACACACCCCACTCTGCCGAACTGGCTCCCGAGGGAGGAGCCTCAATAAGGATCAGTGCCGACAGAACCCCTGGCACCATGGATGGGACCATAGACATGCTTGGAACCGTACTCAGGGCAGAAGAGCCTGCAGCCCAATCCTGAACTTGAGGAAGATTCGGTTCCGAAGAGACCGAAGACCAAAGGGTGGTTCCAGGGCCACAGTAAGGTCCACTAGCACCGAAACAGAGGGTTCCAAAAAGGATGCCGGAGCTAGAGACTTTGAAACCTGCAAGGTCAAAGGAGTAGAGTAGGATGGAGTCCTTGGAGAAACAATCCCAGGTTCAGCAAATGGATGGGTCTTAGACAGAGTGGGGATCCCCCTGGCTGTCAGCAGCTGATCCACAAGGCGCACCACATCGAGTTCCGAAAGGCTCCTGGTGGATCTACTGGATACCCCCTATGGGGAGTCTGGTCACTCTAGGAAGGGGCTATATATTTGTCCCTGAAAAAGGTCCACTGACGGGAAGTATCAGGTCCGTGCACTGGTGTCTAGCGGCACTGCTGTCTCTAGTTTGGAGACAGGATGCAGTGGGGCAAATATAGGGGTAATGGGTACCGCAGACGGACTCTGTGCCATAAGGGCACTTGGTACCGGAATGGACAAGGATGTCTCAATCACAAATGGAGTCAAAATGATAGGTACTGAAGGTATGCTAGGTGCTGAAGCGGCACTTGGTGTCGAACAGGATAAGGCAGTTTTTGAGGTATCTATTGTCGGTGCAGTAGACAATGTCGGTGCCGAAACAAGCGCCGAAGGTGGTATAGTGGTTGATGGAACCAAGGTCAGTGCAGTAGAGATTGACCTATGTTCCAAAGATACCTTAGGTATTTTAGACTTGGCAGGCTTACCCAAATCACCGGAGGGTGAAGAGGGTACAGTGTGGTCTTTTCCTTTCTTTTCTGGGAGAGGGGAGCCCTCCATCGCAGAAAGAGCCTCTGAAAAGGGTGTCTTAAGGAGGCCCTTCAGAGTTAACTTACTTTTGCGCTCATTCAAAGTACGCTGACTGAATCCTTTATAAATAGAACATGGGGGCTGCACCGAGAGATGGGGCAGCCCCAAACAATACACACAGTCATGTGAGTCACTGTTTGGCATTTTCCTACTACAAATAAGACTCTGCTTAAACCCAGATGTAACTTTCTTTTCAGACATAATGATACACAGAGACATTCGCAGGTTTAAAAGGGGAAAATAGAGGTTTTTTTTTTTTTTTTTTTTTTTTTGTTAAGAGAAAAGGAGAGAAACACCAGTGATGAGAAAGAGACTAATACACTCAGTGAAATTCAGACAAAGTCAAAAAAGTTGAACTTGGCTTGAGAGCTGGCTTGAACACGGCTTTACAACTACGCAGCAAAATGAGATCTGGGGTAACAGGGAGAAGGGTATTATGGGTAAAAGCTTAGCTCGAGAGTTTTTGGCTGGCGCAAGCTTGGTATATGGCCACTCGGTTCCGAGAACGGAACCGACATCCCATCAATGATGAAGGGAATGAAGATTAACATTAAGATTAACAAGATCAGATCAGGTTTTAAAAAGTACAACAGACTGGTCAACCCTATCTGGCAAAATAATCTGGTCTCTGTTACCAGTAACTTACAGAATAATTCACAGCACAAAAACAGCCATGGTACTCTGCCACAGTTCCTTCCACATAGTCAAATAGCACAAAAGGCCTTAAAACTAGGTAGCAGATGAAAACACTTTCTTTTTTTTTTTTTCAATAGTACATTTTTTCAGAAGGAAGAGCGCTCACACTCCTTTGTCTTTGTGTGCATTCATAATTACCCCTTAACAGAAAGCACAAACTAGCATGATTATATCATATCCATAAATGACCTGTGATTGTGCTGTATGTGCTGAAAGCATGAGGGTGAGCTCATCAAACAATCAAACAGTGCCAAAACTTGCATGATTAAAAAAAAAAACATCAACATGTAGAGATGTTTCAATGCATTGGTCAGAAAAAAAACTCCATTATGAAAAATAGAAAATAAGCCACATTGTAAAAATTCCACAGTTGATTAATACCTGTCACAGCACTTAAGGAAAAGACCACTCATCTTTGACAACTTGAATAGGCCAACAGCATTATCAAGAAGCAGTAGGTCACTCAGACAGAGTTTAAAGGTGTATAAGTACACTCAGTATAACAGCAGATGTTCAAATAAATCATTATTGCAATAGCCTAAGCTATACAGGTTATAACCTGCAAGGATACGCAACAGACCAGCTTCCAAGGTTTAAAGGCACCTTCCACATGCCACAGCTTGATGAGAGTAGTGTAAACTCAATGGCTGGGGCACTATACCACCACAGCTTTCTTGCCTCAGAATAAGGGAAGCTAGAGCCTACCAAGTTAGGTATAGCCTAGGAAAAAGAGAATAATAAAAACAATAACAAAAAATATATATCCACACCCTGATAAAAAAAACACAACAAAAAGAAGGGGGGCAGAAGGAGAGTGTTCCATCTGCAACTGTGATCTACTCAAACATCTACTGTTGTGGCAAGTTTACTTACATAACTGTAATATTCTCACAATTAGATCACTGGATCAGTAGCCTAAGCTAGATGGGTTTGACTACCACAGCTTGGCAAGAAAAGGAGGAAGAAGGGACAGAGTCTGAGCCTCTGGAGACTAGCCCCAACAAAATCTTCCCTGGATGTTGAAACGGAATCTCATTTATAATGTTTTGTAAAAGTATGCACAGATGACCAAGTTGCTGCCTCCAGAATACTTCTATATTTCACTCCTTCTAAAAAGCCCTAAGAAGAAGCCAAAGTCCTGGAAGAGTGGGCCCTAACTTTCCCTGGAAGTGACTTGCTATGGTAATAACATAAAAATTAGAAGTTATGTACCTACCATAACGTTCCATGTTAGTTGTCTTCTCTCGCCTTCTTTCTTGCTGGATGGGTTCGGAGCCGATCCTCGGCTCCGACTCGGCACTTGCTTTAGCTCGAGAACTCCTTTTACCAGCTCGAGGCAACCCTATATCCCATGATGCAAGGCGGAACTACCTCAGATCTCGTTTGGTAGCTAACTTACCCTGCTAAAGACTATCCTAACAGAATTAGGAACAATGGTTCCTAAAGAAAAATCCTCCTAACAATGTACCGGAGGAAACCATCTAATAGGAACTCTCCAAGATCTGTCCAGGCCAGGGGGAAGGAGGGAGGGACGCAAGAAAGAAGGCGAGAGAAGACAACTAACATGGAACGTTATGGTAGGTACATAACTTCTAAATGTTAAGTTGTCAATCTCGCCTTCATTCTTGCTGGATGGGACCGCGTCCCTAGCACCTGTATCCCGGGTGGCTCAATGGAACAGACTCTTGAGAACTGTGGAACCAAAACTGGCCCTATCTCTAGAGGCCAAGTCCAACTTGTAATGAGAGACAAAGGTATGAGGCGTGGCCCAAGTAGCTGCTGCACAAATGGTATCAATAGGTAGTCTATCCTGAAAAGCTGCAGAAGTGGATAGACTCCTGGTTGAATGTGCTTTTGGCTTAGAAGATAGCTGTTTGCCCCTGAGAGAGTACACATAGGAAATAGTGGAAGTCAACCATCTGGATAAGGTCACTTTAGATACTGGAAGACCCATCCTGTTTTCTGCATAGGAGACAAATAATTGGTCCGATTTTCTGAATTGTTTAGTTCTATGCAAATAGTACCTGAGCTGACGATGGACATCCAAAAAATGCAGTTTCTGTTCAGCTCTGTCGGAATAGTTTGGGAAAAATACTGGTAGGTCTATAGATTGGTTAATGTTGGTTTGAGATACGACTTTGGGAAGAAAGGAAGGGTTAGTTCTTAATGATACCCTGTCCTTATGAAAAACCAAATAAGGGGAACGGATGCAGAGAGCTTGAATCTCGGAAACCCTTCTTGCAGAAGTGACAGCCAGTAAAAATATAGTTTTCCAGGTCAATAACTTCAAAGAACATGAAGCAGACGGTTCAAGGAGGTAGTATCAAGGATGCCAACATTAAGTTTAGATCCCATTGCGGAGGAGGATGCTTTATAGGTGGTTTTAGGAGGAAAACTCCTCTCAGAAAGGCCTTGCATAACCTATGAGACATAATGTTATTGTCATGCAGGCCAACATGATACTTAGAAATAGCAGCCAGTTGTACTTTGACTGTAGATGACGAGGATCCTGAATGAAAAACCTCCGCCAGGAAATCTAAAACCGAATGTACAGGAGCAGTAAAGGGGTCAATATTTCTGGAATTCGCCCAAATAGAAAAACGCCGCCACTTGCTAGCATAAACAGTCCTAGTGGACGACTTCAAGGAAGAGACTAAAATGTCTCTGACTGAGTCCGAAATCATCGGTAGCCTGGCTAGGGTAGGAAGTGGAGCAACCAAGCAGTGAGGTTGAGAGAATGAATGGCCCGGTGCTGCTGACCCGATTGGTGGATCAAGAGATCCGGAACTGGGTCCAGATGCCAGGGCTGCACCAGAAGGTGATGATGCAGAGGCGGAAACCAAATTTGTCGAGGCCAATATGGGGCAATGAGGATCAACTTGGCTCTCAAAGCGGTGGCTTTCTGAATGACTTGTGGAATCAAGGGAAAGGAGGAAAAGCGCAGAAGTCCCGGGCCAATCCTGGGTTAGAGAGTCTCTCAGAGGTTGGCCTGGAAGGGGAAAGAGTGAAGAAATCGGGGCACTTGTTGTTTTGAGGAGTAGCAAAAAGATCGCAACAAGGAGTGCCCCACTTCAGAAAAATCTGATCCACTACAGATTGATTGAGAGACCACTCGTGAGGCATCAGTGTCCGCTAATAGGTTGGACCTGCCGGGGATGTGCGTTGCTATCAGAAACCGCTGAGAAGAGATCGCCCACTGCCAAAGTCTGAGAGCTTCTCGACATAACGGATAGGACCTGGTCCCGCCCTGCTTGTTGATGTACCAGACTACGGACATGTTGTCCGTCTGTACTGCAATAGTCCCCGTGGGAAGAAAGTCGTTGAGGGCTTGCAACGTTAAAAGCACTGCTCTCATCTCCAGGACATTTATGTGCAGATGGTATTCTATGGGTTGCCACATCCCGTGGACCATCCTGCCCTGATAATGCCCCCCCCACCCGATCAGAGAGGCATCCGTAGTGACTGTGGCAACTGGAGGAGGGGGAATAAAGGGTCGGCCCTGATGAAGAAGAGGGGAAGATATCCACCAGTTCAGATGAGCTCTGCACGACTGTGTTACCAAGATTTCGTGACTCATCGGGAGACTGTGGTACGACCACTGCGTGAATAGCATCCACTGCAGAAGACGCATGTGGAAGCGAGCCAGTGGAAGAAGAACAATGGCCGCAGCCATAAGACCTAGAACCTTCAGTATAAATCTGGCTTTGATCTTGTTGCTTTGCAAAAGAAGCCGAACAAATTTTTGGATGTCCAGAATTCTTTGATCTGTTAGTCTGGCTAACATTTTGACGGTGTTTAATTCTGCGCCTATAAAGGTGATAGATTGGCAAGGCAGCAGAGAAGATTTTTCGAAGTTTACTGAAATTCCCAAACTGCTGCAAAGCTGTAGAGTGTAGTCTCTGGACTGAAGAAGCTGACGCTTGGTGGTGGCGGAGAGGAGCCAGTCGTCCAAATAGGGAAACACCTGGAATCCTCGACGTCTCAGATGAGCTGTGACCACTGCCATGCATTTGGTAAACACTCTGGGGGCTGAAGTGAGACCAAAGGGCAGGGCTCTGAATTGGTAATGACTGGTCCCTAGCCGAAAGCGGAGAAACCTTCTGGAGCACCTGTGAATCTTTATGTGATAGTACGCATCCTGAAGGTCTATAGAGCACATCCAGTTGTCCTTGCCCAGAAAGGGCAGAATGGACTGAAGCGTGACCATCCGGAATCTTGCCTTCTTGACAAATCTGTTCAGATTGCTCAGGTCTAATATTGGTCTCCAATCTCCCGTCCTTTTGGGGACCAAAAAGAATCTGGAGTAGACGCCGGATCCTACCTGGTCTGCTGGCACAGTCTGGACGGCTCTTTTTTCTAGGAGCTTTGAAACCTCCTGTTCTGCCAAATCCCTTTGACCGGGTGAGATGTCTGGAAGGGATTGTAGAGGTACGGGAAAACCTTTCGAAGGGGATTTTGTAACCCTCGGATATAATCGACTGTACCCACATCTCTTGAGATAGGGATTGCCAGGCTACTGGGTACAGCAAAATCCTTCCCCCGACTGCCTCCAAGGGTGGACAGTCGGGCAACACCTCAGGGATGCTGAAAGGGCTTCTCAGGAAGAGACTCCCTGTTGCCCTGGTTCTGAGGACCCCCCTGCCTCTAGGGCGGCGTCTATTATTGTTACCCCCTCTGCCTCTGGGGGTAAACTGACCACGTGTGTCCGGCGTAGCTCCTTGGGCTTTACGGAACCACATCTCCCCCCCCTTCTGACCCTTGGGGTATGGTCTAGAAGGAGTGGAAAACTGGACTCCAACGGCAGAAAGAGTTTTGCCGTCCTGCTCACACCTGGTCAAGGTATCCTTCACCTGAGGTCCGAACAAAGCCGAACCATCAAAGGGGGTATTAGTGAAGGACGCCTTAAAGGGGTCCGCAAAATTACAAAGCCGCATCCAGGCTTGGCGTCTAAGAGCAACTCCTGTGCCTGCGGCCCTGCTCGCTCCATCGGCCGCATAGGATATGAGCCGCATGGAGGAGTTACATATGGAATTCAGGACAGCAAGCTGCAAGGCAATCTTTTCCTGAGCCCCAGCAGCAGAAGGATCCTGGACTACTTCTCCCAGTTCCTTGAGAACATCTCGTTGAAGCCTGGTGAAGTGACAAAGATAATTCAGCGAACGCATAGCAAAGGTCGCTGAAGAAAACATCCGCTTTCCATACCTGTCCATGGTCCTAGAGTCCTTATTAGGAGGATGGACAGGTACTGAAGGATCCGCCAGTTCCTTCTTAGTGGCAGCCGCCACCACCATAGCATCCACCGAGACACCCTTGGAAAGGAACTGTTTGTCCGAAGGGGCCGTAATGAATTTGGATGGTCTTCTGGGGACAGGTTCCACAGAATCTGGAGCCGCCCATGCCTTACGAGCCACTACCTGCATAAGTGGGTCAAAAGGCGGAGACACCCAGGAGGTGGAGGGTCGGGATCCAAAAGCCTCCAGGTATACCGACTCATCCTCGGAGGGGTCAATGGAGGGCCAATTCCCCTCTGTTTGAGGAGCACAAGGATGTCTGAAAAGGAGACATCCTCAGAGGGGGACCGTGGGGAACCCTCCGACTCATCTAAGTCGGTATCAGATGTAGTAGACTCAGGGGAGTCTGTGTGTTTCCTCTTACACGTCCTCTTCCGAGGGGGTTCCCTTGCAGGATCAGGAGAAACCTCGGAAGAGGAGGAAATTCCCAGTGGGGAAACCTGGGGCGATGGATCCCTGGGCCTGTGAGCAAGAGGTTGGCAAGAGGCATCTGCAGGCACTGAAGAGGGAGGAGCTAGAGGGATGGACCGTTGACCAGGCTCAGAGGCCAGGACACTCCTCATCACCTCAAAGGCTCCCCTCCCCGGGAGGCCGGAACACACCCGCACCGAAGAAACAGGAATGGCCGGCTCCAAAGAGAGAGAAGGCTCCGAGGCCGATGTCGGCGCCGAGCTTACCAAAGCCAAAGCCCCGAGAGGGAGAGCGGGGTCGGACAAGGGTCCGATGCCACTAGCCCCCTCGGAGCCGACAGTGGAAACTCGACGACCGGATCCCTCCAAGGAAGGTCTCAAGGAGGAGATCGGAGCCGAGGACGATGGAGCCGAAGGATGTATCGGCTCCGGCATCAAAACAGTCGCTGTCCCAAGAAGCTCCGGCTCCGAACTGCGGTGTGGAGTCGGAGGAGGAAGTTCAAGGATTGGGGCTATAGCCGAAGTCTGTTGAGACGGGCTATGGAGCATTTGGGCCAGTGCCTGAGACTTCAACAGCCTGCTTACCACCCTCTCTAAATCGTGGTCAGACAGCCTGGAAGATCTCGAAGATCGGCTCCGATGGCTCCGCTCCGACAAAAGGGGAGACCCCGGAGCCGAGTGGATACTCAGTATAGAAGGGGACCGAGATCTCTTACGGGTCGAAGCCATCAGAGCCGAAGTCCCTTGAACTCCAGATGGAGCCGAGGATATCTCGGCTCCGATGCTGGATGAAGTGCCGGTTCCATCCGGAGCCGACAAGGCCACAGTAGTCAGGGTATCGGTGCCGGCCGGCGCCGAACCCACTACTTGAACAGAAGATGTATCAACTCCAGCCGGAGCCGATATCGGCTCCGACGGAGCCGGAGCCACCGGAGGAGGCTTGGACACTGTAGCCTGAGCCTTCGGTGGTTTAAGAGGTTTTCCTGACCCTAATTTAGGAGGAGAACCTTCTGGCTTAAGTAAGCCTCGGAGGATGAGTTTATTCCTCCTTTCCTGCAGGACTCTCTGGCTAAAAGCATGACACAACGCACAGGAGTCCTGCAGGTGCAAAGGCCCCAGGCAATAAACACAAGAAGTGTGACCGTCTGTCAGAGACATTTTCTGACAGCACTGGTCACACTTCTTGAAGCCTGAGACCTTGCCTTCCTTTGACATCCTAGGAGGATGGAAACACAAACAATCCCAACAAACACACAAATTAATCCCTTACACAAACACACAGGAAGGGACTAACCAATGGGGATTTAGGCCTGACTAAAAAAAAAACTTTAGAATAAAGATTATAAAAAGTTTGAAAACAAGGGAATAGGGTGGGCTGTAACTAACTACAGACTAAACTGACACTAAAAGGGAAAATAAAACCCCTAACTACACTTTTTCTTATTTCACAAAGAAAAAACTTACCTCAGCTGGCAAAGGAGACCTCTTTCGCTAAGCGGCAAACGAGATCTGGGGTAGTTCCGCCTTGCATCATGGGATATAGGGTTGCCTCGAGCTGGTAAAAGGAGTTCTCGAGCTAAAGCAAGTGCCGAGTCGGAGCCGAGGATCGGCTCCGAACCCATCCAGCAAGAATGAAGGCGAGATTGACAACTTAACATCAATAGTTATGACAGAACAATTTAGAAATTGTCTGCTGATACTGATTGTCCCTTTTAATTACCTTCATAGGAAATAAACAGTTGATCAGAACTTATGAAGGATTAAGTTCGGTCAAAGTCATATCGGAGTGGCCCGTGGGCATGCAGAATGTATAAAATTATTTCCGGCCTTATTTTTTGGTTCTGGAAAGAACAGGGACATAAACATCTTGGCTCAAAATAAACTCTGAGACATTAGGCATAAATGAACAATTTGTCCTCAAAGTTACACTATCCCTGTGAAAAATGACATAAGGTTCTCACCAAATGATCATGTAACTCAGATACTCTTCTTTCAAGTCACAGCAATGAGTAATATTGTGTTCCAAGTTAAGAACTTCAGACCTGCCTTATAACCCAGTTCAAATGGAAGAAGTGTAAGCTTCTCCAAAACAAAATTAGGGTCCAAAGAAGGACACACCTGCCATCTAGATGGATGTCTATGCAAAACTCAATTCAAAAACTGTTTAACTTGAGGCTGGGTAGTAGGGGGATCTATGGGCCTATAAGCCGAGATGGCTGAAAGGTGAATCTTTATAGAGGAGTAAGAAAGATCAGAGGATAATAACTCAAACTTTGTAAAACCAGAGGTGCCTACGCCTAAAAAGGATCCTGGTTCTTACTACTGCACCAACTAGAAAACCTTTTGTACTCAACTATATATGGCTTTCTAAGCAGCAGGTTTCTTAGCCTCCTTTAATACCTGCTGCATGTCCACAGAAAACAGGTGCCTAAAAGGTAATATTATGATTCTGTTATGCAGGCTATTAATGAAGTTGAAGGTTGGCATGTATCAAACAACCCGTCTTCTGTGAGCAACTCCATTTTGTGGTAGCTTGTGGTAACTGCCCTTGGCCATTTTTAAAAGAAGGGAGAAAGTAAAGTTGTTTAAGTTGCACTTACCCATAATAGTAGATGCCTGAATTCCTCACTGCTGCAGTAGCCTTTAGGCTACATGAGTTGTGTCTTGCCCAAGATACAACAAGCAGCCAGCTTCCAAATGGTCTGTCTCCACTCTGACTGTTTACTGCCCCAGCCCAGTGGAGGAAAAATCAGCAGTTAGGGAGGAAAATCTTTAGGACTTTCTTGCATAACTAAAAAGTAGCAGCATACTCATCCTGAACAAAACAAATTAGAAAGCAGTGTTGTCTCCCACTTACCACAGTTGTAGATGTTCAATTAGATCAGTGTTGCAGTACTGATTCTTGGGTCTTCATGCCATGCAGAAGCCTGTGACCGGTCCAGTTTCCACAGTCTTTGCATCATCTCTAGCCGACAGATGTCTGAGGACCAACATCTAGGTGTTGGGGTTTACGAAGGGGGTCTGTCAGAACATCATCAGGTCTTTCTAGGTAGTAAGCAAGCAGTCTGAAGCCTGAGGACAGCACAATCTTTCCAGCTGTTTGAATTTTAGCATGTAAGAGTAAGACAGTAGGCGAGAGAGAGGGGATGATGTTGATAATTGAACTACCTACAGGAAGCTTCCCTTCCCCTTGCACCCAGCAATGGGGACAGAAGGGTCATCAGACAGAGGAGTTGGAGGGTTGTTTGTACTGCAATACTGATCTACTTGGACATCTACAATTATGGTATGTGGGACACAATTATTCTATGTCTTTGTAGTCAATGTTGCAGTACTAATTCTTGGGAGGACTCCCATAGGTACCTGTTGAGTGGCAGGCAATCTGTTGGCCCCTAGGAAATAAGGTTTTGTAGAAAAGCAGTCACAAACCTTGCTCTAGCCCTGGAGACAATACCGAGACATTTTGTAAAGCTGTGCACAGAGTTTCAAGTGGCAGCTTCCAGATTAGTCTGGGTAGGAATTCCTTTGAGGAAGGCCATGGTAGTTGCCGTGTGACTCGTGGAACTGGGTTTGATATGACCAGGTCAAGTTTTTTCATGGAGACTTCAATAGAAACTAATGCAGCTGGCTATCCATCTGATCCTTTTCCTCTCAGCGAAAGCCACTAGAAACTGCTCAGCTCTATTTGGTGTTTTTGTCCTGTCCAGATAGTACCTCATTTGCTTATGAGCATCCAGTGAATGAAGGATTTGTTTTGCTTTGTTCTGTGGATTTGGGAATAAAACTGGCAAGTGACAGCCTATTTTAGAGAAAAAGTTATGTATTTACCATAACATTTTGTCTGTTGCCCATTTTCATTCTTTCTCAGCTGATGGGTTTGATCAGACACTCTGATCCGACTTGGCCGCTTCTCCCAGATCACTGGATCCTAGAACTCTCAATTTATTTATTTATGTATATTTGTTGACCGGGAGTGTCCGACTGGACGTAGGTCCATTTTCAGCGGAGGCCCGGGGAGAAAAGCTCCACAGTTAAAATAAACAGACAGTAGTTACATTGGATTACATAGCAATTACAACATATTTACAGATGAAGAACATAGTACATCAGTAGACAACTAGAATCTTTATCTGTGAAGTACATAACAGACATTAACAAATGTTACAATAAGAAGTTCCTGCTGTATAATAAGTACTAGGCTTATGAGCATCTGAGCTTGCTATAATCAAGGTAGTGGTTGGATGGGGTGGGTGATATTAGAGTGGGAGTTGCAAGGGCATGTTTTTAGGTGCGCTTTTAGTAAAGTTTTGAAGTGGGTGCATGATGGTATGGAGGTAATTGTGGGTGGGAGGGAGTTCCATAATTTGCTATGGTGCAAGAGAATAGTGCTTCACCAGCAGAGTTATTGGCTTTAGTGATCTGCAAGTGATTTTTGTTGCAGAATCTTAGTGGTCTGGTGGTGTGATAGGGTTGGAGTAGATTCTGGAGGGATGGGACATTTAGTGGATGGTTTACTAGTTTGTGGGCGAGTGAGAGTTGATACCATTGAAGGAGGTGAGGGAGTTCAAGCCAGCCCAGTTCAGCAAGTGAGAGAAAGTGGTGACTATGGTAGGATGCCCCTGTGGTGAATTTGGCGATTTTGTTGTAGCAGGTCTCTAGCTTGTTTAGATCGCATTGCCTTAGGTTGGTATATATTGGAGAGGCATAAAGTAGGGTGGAGATAAGGTGGGAATTTGTTACTGAAATATTTGCTGCTTTGGTGAGAAGTTGCTTATTTCTGTATAACGTTCCTTGTTTTTTGTGGACTTTTTTTATGGTCATGGATATGTGAATGTCAAATTTTAGTTTGTCTATTTCCACTCCTAGCAATTTGGTGTGTTCAGTTGGGTATATAGTGGTGTTGTCTTTTGCTGTGATGTTAAAGTGAGAGTTGTTTTGAGTATGTTTGGTGGGTTGGAAGATGAGTAGTTTAGTTTTGTTTGGGTTGAGTATTAATTGGGCATCGGATAACCAAGTCAACTCAAGCCCCTCCCTTTACCCATAATGCCACACCAACCTAAGGTACCTCAGATTGAGTTTGCTGCCCCCACATATATAATAGGACTATCTATTATTGAACATACCAAAGATAGAAAGGAATAAGGAAGTTGGAACTCAAATAAGGAACAGAGGTTCCTGTACAACTCTTAAATATTTCCAGAAGTAAAGAATGGGGGTAGGTGGACAGGACGTGGAGGAAGAATAAAAATGGACAACACAGATGGAATGTTATGGTAAGTACATAACTTTTTTTTATCTGATGTTGTCCTTTTCATTCATTCCTCAACTGATGGAACAGAGTCCTCAGCTACTGTAATCTTGGGAGGCCTTTATGTAATGATATTCTGTAGCACTGCTGAGCCAAAGGTTGCTCTGTTCCTGGAAATTAAAACCAACTTGTAATGAGCAATGAAGTTGGAAGGATTAGCCCAACTCACAGATGCACAAATCTCATCTAAAGAGGCTCTTGACCAAAAAGCTGAAGAGACCACCACACACCTCATGGAATGGGGTCTAGGAGGTTTTGGTAAAGGTAATCATAATTTAACGTAGACATATTTTATACAATCAGGTCAACCATTTTGCTAATGTAACTTTAGATACTGGTTTGTCCAATTTATTGGGAGAAAAGGAAACAAATAACTGGTTATATTTCATGAAATCTCTGGTTCTATGTAGATAAAAACAAAGTTGTCTATATACATTAAAAATATATAGCATATACACTTCTTTGTAAAACTGGGGAAAAAAACAGATTGATGAGATGGTTTGTCTGACTCAGAAGCTAGCTCAGGTAAAAAAAAAAAAAAAAAAAATGGGTTAGATCACAAGGACACCCCATCTTTATGAAAAATCAGGTAAGGAGATTTTGAGGACAGAGCCTGGAGTTCAGATTCTTGTCTAACTGATGTAATTGCAACCAGAAAAATAATTTTCCAAGATAAACATTTAAGAGCTGCTTGGCTGGAGGTTCAACGGGAGATTAAGTTAAGGCCTGAAGCATATCATTTAAATGCCACGGAGGAGTAGGGTATTTTAATGGAGGCCTAAGCAAAAAAAGCTCCATTAAGGAAGGCCTTGCATACTTTAGAAGAGGCGAAGGCAGCGTCATTTTCACCCATGTGGAAATCAGAAATGTCAGCCAACTGAACTTCAACTGTTGAGAAACTGGCTCTTTCAATGAAGACTGAAGCTAAAAATTCAAGGATCGAAGGTAAGGGTGCTGAAAAAGGGTCCAGATTTTTGCTAAATGCCTGTTTAGTCTTTTAAGTCTTAATAGTAGATGCCTTATAGGGGAGATAACAAAATATAATGGACTGGGGAGGACAGCTTGGGCTGTCTAGCAATCGGTGGAATTGAAAAAAACATGCAATCAGTGAGACCTGATATGTCCGAATGAGTCATGCCTGTGGGGTGACACAGAATGTCTGGAGCTGGATCCAGAGTGGATTTTGAAGATGAGGCCAGAGGAATGAGAACCAAATCTCACGAGGCCAAAAAGGTGCAATGAGCATAACTGTGCTTTAATCCTGGTTGGACGTTTAGGGAATATTTTAACCTTTGAGAGTACTTATATTTATTCGGTGGCACTGTGGCTGCTCCCAAAAGCCTTGCAGCATTGGTCAAATGCTACCATTTGTATTAGTATTAATTTTACTCAGTATAATTGGGTACCCTGGTTAGAGTAGCTGGCTTTGGAGTGTTCTGGTGGCAGTATCTACTTTACAGTCTGGGCAAAGGGGGCATAGCTGGCAAATTTCTGTGTGCCTTACCTAAGTATGTGTGTGAAAATCAAATCTCAGTGTGTGTGTGTGTGTGTGTGTGAGCTACTTGGAGCAGGGACACAGAGCACTGGTTTCACAGAGAGGGTGGTGGAGGACTTGGCTTGGAACACTCAGATGAGTTCTCAACTCTACAGCTGTGTCAGTGTGGAGCCCTATTTGGGGCCTAGATAGAGAGAAGGAATCCCAGCCCCAGGACTGAGTGTGCTCCCTGTGTGCTCTTAAGGGAAATTGCGCTTGGTGCAGAGATGCGCATCTGAAAATACTGTGTGCATCTATTTTTGTTCCAAGTGAACGTCATACGGTGTCATAGGTGAGGACTGAGGCTCCTTGATTACTGGCCTGGATAAAGGATGTCACATCTCCTTTTATACATAATCATACAAGGAACTTCCTCAATGGGATGATCTGGGGAAGTGTCAGAAGAGATAATGTCCTGACTTGTTTGGGCTGGCTGTCCCAGTGAAAGGGATGGTCAAGGCCCAGAGCACAGGACTGTTTAGGGCAGGGCTGTCTGATCCAAGGGTGGCAGGGATGTCTTTTCTCTAGCCAAGGAGAAAACACTCTCCACCTCCTCAAAAGCAGAATGCCTAGTGGACGCAGAATTCAACAGCTCCAAAGCCAGAACATCTCGGATTGTTGGCTCCTGCATCCTTACCAGCACTCTGCCTGAAGAGGGAGTCGGAGCTGAACTACAGAGCTCTGAGGATTCAAGGGGAAGAGACACCTCTGAAAGCTTCAGAGTTGACTCCAAAACCCCAGATCCACGCCAATGCTTCAGTTCCAAGATAATTGGTGCTAGTCTGCTCAGGGGAACCATTGGAGTAGAACAAATAATCTTCAGATCAGAAGTAGACACCCCCCCCCCCCCCAGGGACCTCGTATTTGAAGGTTCCAAAACAGAGGGCTGGATTGGAGAAAGAAAAGTTAGAGGAGAGGTGGATAGGTGTTGGTCCATGGGTGCAGCTGTGGTTGGAGCTGGGAGAACTCCCATCTGTAGCTGTGGTCTGAGGAACTTCATCATCATCATCATCCTGTCCACATCGGCTTCCAAAAGACTTCTGGAGGATCTATGGGTAAAGGGAGGAGCTTGAGCGAGCGTTCTAGGATCCTATGATCTGGTAGAAGTGGCCAAGTAGTTCTTTACACATGACGGCTTGAGGCTCTGAGACCTTCCTTGCTGAGGTGATAACTAGAATTAAAATGGTCTTTCAAGTGAGCATCTTTAGGGGAGCAGGAGCTGCTGGGTCAAAGGGGGCAAAGTGAGTTTTTCTAGCACATCATTTACATCCCAGGTATGAAATGGACCCCTTGTAGAAAAAGTTTCATGTACGGGTGCGAATATATAGGAGGATGGTACAGGCAATCAGAGATGGCAGAAGCATGTACTTTAATACTGGAGTAGAAAAGACCCTAAGCAGGCCTGAAAAGTATTCCAGGACTGAGTTGTCTGCCTGAGAATGGTTAATGTTTTTGCTGTGACACCAGATGGAAAACCTCTTCCATTTTGCTAGGTATAATTTTCTGGTGGTGGGTTTATTTGCCTCCTTCAGAATGGATAGCACTTCTTTGGGATAACTGTTTTTTTGTGTCAAATCCCAATCCTCTAGGCTGTTAGATTGTGGTCATATGTGGGTGGAATACTGATCCCTTGGTTTGGCTGAAGAAGTCTATCTCTTGTAGGAGTGTCTGGAATCTCCCTTTGCTAAGAGACAGTGGAGGGAGAACCAATATTGCCTTGGCCAGTAGGGGGCAATGAGAATCATGCTGGGTCTGTCCTACCTGACTTAGGACCCTGGGTATCAGAGGAAGAGGCAGAAAGGCATATTGGAAAGGTTGGTCCATTTGAATGAGAATGAGTATGTTTTCTAAGGCCCTGTCTGTCGGGTTCTAGAGCAGAATCTCTGAAGTCTGTTTTTGTGAGAGGCAAACAGGTCTACTTAGGAACTTCCCCACTGCAATATTAAGTCCAGGAAAACTTCTCTCTTCAGCACTAGTCTTTTGGGGTCTAGAAGTTCCCTGCTTAAAGAATCTGCCAGGGCATTGTTCTCGCCTGGAATGTAAGGTGCTATAACAGTCAGTTTCAGCTCTTGAGTCAACATCTAAATCTTCATTGTGAAATTGCACAAATGGTAAAATGAGTGTTCCCTTGCTTATGTACCACATCACTGTGATGCTGTCTGTCCAAATTTGCAAGATCATTGGAGTTAAATTCTGTTGAAAAGATATTATGGCCAGGTAAACTGCTAACATTTCATTTTGGTTTATATGCAGTTTCCTCTGCTGTGGTGTCCAGATGTCCTGCACCTTCATGGAACCTAGGTGAGCACCGCAGGATATGTCAGAACTGCTTGTGTCGATGGTCTTGTCTGCTTCTGGCAGAGAAAAATTTGCTCCTGGACACTGCAATATGGTGTTTTTCCACCACAGCAGTTCCTTTTTTTAAAGCATGGACATAGAGGTAAGAGTTTCCAAGGCTTGAGAATGCTTTTCCCAAGCATTCTTTAGGAACCATTGAAGTTTTCTCATATGTAACTGCAAGGGGCATAACGAGAATGCAAGATGCTATGTAACCCAGGATCCTTAGAAATTACCTTGCTGAATTTTGTTTTGGAATCAAGCTGGTCAAGTGCTATCTGAGGTAAGATATCTTGCCTTGGTGAAGGAAAGCTTTCTGTTGTACAGAATCTATGAGGGCTCCCAGAAACAGAATCCTTGTTTGAGGAAGAATTTGTGACTTGTGAAAGTTTAATGTGAGACCTACCTTTTGGAAGCAGTGCATGGGGACCTGCAAGGTGTTTTGGGTCTCTGCTGTAGATTTTCCCTGAAGGATACAATTGTCTAGGTAAGAGTAAATATAAACCTCTAGAGTTCTGCAATGTGCTATGAGAGAAGCTATGCATTTGGTGAAGAGTCTGCGAGAAGACCGACAAAATTATAAAGCACAGAACTGGTAGTGTAAGCCTGCTACCATAAAACACAGGTATTTCCTGTGAATGTCATGGAGAGACATGGAGGTAAGCATCCTTTAGGTCTAAACTAACCATGGGAGCACCTCCGAAGATCATGGGAAGTAATTTTTGCAGAGTATGCATTTTTATTTTGGTACATGCAGGAGCTAGTTTAACTTTGAGAAGTCCAAGGTTAGCTTCCAGGAGCCTTCTTTTCTTGGAACTAGAAAGATCATTGAATATAAGCTTTTTTCCCTCCTAACCCGGAGGAACAGGCTGAATGGATCCTTACTGCAGTAGTTCTCAGAAGATAGGTGTTAAGAGACTTTCCTGCTCTTTTGGTGGACTTGGGATGCATGCCTAGGAAGGGTTGGATTTCTCTGATTTGGATGTAGTAACCCTTTTCAATGATGTTGAGGACCTACTGGTCCTTAGTTATGATCTTCTATTGATGTAGGAAAGAGGAGCGTCGGTTGGAGGGAGCGGTGAGGAGGGGTAGTGGGTTCAGGGGTTGAGGATATTCACAGCTGGTCTCTGTGCTTGGTGGGTTCTTTAGAGATCTCTAGTCACTGTGTTTGCTCTAGCTGCCATTTTCTAGATTGTCTGGTTCTCTTAGAATGGGGAGGCCCCCCCTTTGTCCTGCTCAGGGGGAGAAAGGCTACCATTTGGAAGAATAGTTTCAGGAGTGCCTGGAGACCTGTAAGGCTTCACTTGATTTGTCCTGAATCTCCTCTGACAAGGTTTCATCAGCATCAGTGACTGCCATAGACAGAATTTTGTGTTGTAAGGCTTTAGGCTACTGTACTTTAACATACAGAACTGTTAATTTAGTGCTCTCAGTGAAAGCGTGGCGGAGGTACAATTTTTTTTATGCCAAACCTGTCTAATATTCTACTTTCCCATATCATTGGGGAGGGGGGTGTCTTGTTGGCTCCTTAGGTACACGTTTTGTGGATTCAGTAGAGATTACGGAGGGGGCAGTTTTAGGATTCTTGCAGAGGTGCTTGTGTGAGTCAAGCACCCTGTAAAACCTGTCAGGCTTCCTGGGGGCAGAAAAATCAGGGTGCAAAGAAAAGTCTTCACAGATATCATCAAACACAACATGTATAGGAAGGATAGCCAGAGGCCTGGGTGATGGTAAACTCTGCAGTTCCCTGTAATGGGACTGAGCTTGCAAGAATGATTTACTTTCCCAGTTGAAGGCCTCCTTTACTCTACAAAGGGTATTCCTGACAGAAAGGTCCTCTCTGCGAGAGAGGCAGGAGAGAGGATATCATATCAGCATGAGTCAGGACAGGTTAGGATAGCAGGTGCTTAGAGTAAGACAATTCATCCTATCTTTGGAGTCTGAGGAAGTGGACTATTATTGAAAAGCTACCTCTCTGCTCCTTTTAGAGGGGAAGCTTCAAAGCAATAGTCAGAGTGGGGGGGTTCCCTGATTTTATGAAGATCATGAATTCCTATCTTATTTTTGAGGTCTTGGGGTTCAATCTGAGCTGAAGTGACAGAGGGAAGAGGAAAGCTGGTGATTTGCTATGGATTTGGTTTCTGTTTGCAGAAGGTGACCTGAGGGTGCAGTTGTAGACCACAACCTTGGAGTGGAGTTCAGTAACCGAGGTAAACTGGATGTCTCCTTCATTAGCCAGAGCACTAACCTTGGAAGCTGAAGTCTGCTGAGTGACCTACGACCCAACTGGTGCCGGTACTGTGGAAGAAGTGTATGGTATACCAGGAAGCATGGCAGCCTTCCAAGGGGTCACACCAAAGGCTTAGGGCCTAGAATTAGACCGGGGGGCTGAGAAGGCACCTCAGCTGAGTCACTGGTTGACTTGGAAGCATGGGCCGATACCTCTGCAATATCATCAGAGCCCTCTCCTTTGAATTTTGTGTCTTTGTATTTCTTAGAATGATGCTGGCTGAAGCTGAGGTTTGCAAAAACCCTAAGCGAACCGCAACCGAGGATGCCATATAAGCAGCTAATACTTCGGCTCTGTGTTTAAACGTCTTCATTCAGAATTTAGCAGAGTCAGGGCAATTACAGACATGCTGAGTCTCAAACCAGAACAGCTGGGAAGCACTGGAGGAAGCTTTGTGGTTGTTTATTAGCTAGAGGGCATAGGAGTCAGTTTCCAAGTTTTTTTCTCTACTACAAATCAGGCAAATTGCAAGGCTCTTTGTTCATTTACAAAGAAAAGTGCAATGCTTTTCCAGTGTTTCAACTGCATCCAGAAACATTTAAGCTAAGACATGAATATTTTCTTGATTTAACTGCACTTGTATTTGCTTTACACAGTGATCACAACAGTTTCTGAACATTTTTAAAGGATTTACTTAATTTTGTGGCAAAAATAGTCATTCATTTATTTGCTGACTTTTTAAGTCTGTGTGCCCACAAATCTATTTGCAGAAGAGCAAATTATCCAGGGACTTAACTGCTTGGTAGTTTGATGCTGAGTTGCCTGAACAATTATTTTTACATAGTCAATACTATAAGTTGTAGACTATTAGACTAATTGACTTGACAATATTAACATTTATAATTGCTTTTAATTGCATTTAAGTGTAGATTTTATCAGTAATTTTTCCTTGAATGTATCCTGAATTTATTTTTGGTATGTATTTCCAATGAATGTATTATATTTCTTATTTAACTGGAGCGTTTTTCCCCTGGCCTCTGCTGGAAATGTGTACTTCAAGATTAAGTCAGGCATTCCCTGTAAACAAATTACAATCAATGAAGTAATTGAGACCTGCCTTTGCTATGCTTTTACAATTAAGAAATTCCAGGACCAGACATCTTGTGGCAGAAGGTGTTTACCTGGTCTCTCTGAGTTGGGAAGGACTCCAGAAAGCTCAAAGTACGGTTACTTATTGGCTAGAGGACATAGGAGTCAGTTTTCAAGCTTTTTTCTCTGCACGGAGCTGTCTACTGGGTAGCGGCAGTTAGCAGCGACTTGTATAGTAGCAAATACCTAGACATTAAATTTACCTATAAAATTAGGATTAGTTCCAAAACCTGTTAAAACAGTGTGACACTGTGAGAAAATAAGCTTACAGAAGCTATCTTGTGCTATCTGATACAGCAGCTAGCTTACACATCAAGTAGCACTACGATATCCTAGCATTATATAGCATCTTGATCTTATCCCCAGAAACCACGCTATGAGACCCTTGTTAAAACCCAGTCCTTAGTCCTAAACAGCCAACCCTATTACAAGATTAGACAACATGGGCATGCAATTTCCAAATCTCTCTGTGACCAGCTTTTTAGATTTGGGCATCCTAAGGCAATGTAGCAATTGTCTCATGTTCTCAGATATTCAGTAAATCATTACAGAAAATAACACAATATGTGAGAGATGTAAATACACAACTTCCTTGGAGGCAATAATCCTGTACACAAATCAGGTTGTCAGGAATATCCACAAAACATCTCTCACACACACTGTTCACCACACACAAAGACTGTCTTTATGCCTTGGTTCATAGGTTCATACTAGGCTATCTGCCCTAGGGCATTTATAAGCCTAGCCAGAGTGTGTGTGGCTTTCGCCACCCATTTTAAATTAATTTTGCTATGCCCTTTTTCGAGGTTAGTATACTGTGCCTCTGTCTAACAGTGACACAGAAGTGATACCTGGGATAAACCTACGATCTCCCATCCACTCATCAAGATTCCTCTTGAAGAGAGTCAATGAGGGACTCTGCCTAACCTGGACTGGAATTTTATTCCAGAGTGAAGGGAGCCTCTGGGTTATGAATCTGTCCCTCCAGCATGTCCTATTTATTTCAGTGCTGAGGTTCAAGTCTCTTGAGCACGTAGCTCGATGGGATTTGGATTGTCTGAGGTGCAGCATATCCATTAATTCCGGGTTGGACATGGCTTTATACATCAGGCACAGATCGCCTCTGAGCAGGCGGTATGCCACTGAGTAGAGCTGGAGTTTCTTTAACCAGGCAGCATATGGCATCTGTTTGAGCCCTTTGATCCTCTTGGTGAGGTACTTTTGGGGTCTTTCCAGTTGCTGCAGGTGTCTGGTAAGGTACATCCCAAAAGGGGCATTGTACTCAATTATGGGCCTGATGAGGGATGAGTAAAGAGGCACGACGACCTCCCCTGATCTAGATGTGAATCCCTTCATGATTAGGTGGGCTATATAAAATGTTTTTCTAACCACTTTGGCCATGTGGTTGTCAAATGAGAGATTGCTATCAACTTGGGTGCCCAGGTCCCTAATTACTTCTTCTGTACTTAATGGATTACCACCTATGTGGTAATTTGTGGGCACTTTGTTTTTGCCAAAGGGGATGACTATACACTTTTTGGCATTTAGCTTGAGGCCATGGATCTGGCACCAGTTGTCTATTTCTATGAGGCCCTTTTGGAGGATGCTTGTGTCGGCTGCAGAGTCGATTATGGCACCAGTTTGCAGTCATCTGCGAACTTGGTCAGCCACAGTCCTTCCGTGTTGGCCTGTACCTCCGAGAAATATATACCGAACAAGAGAGGTCCCAGGACTGAGCCTTGTGGGATGCCACTTGTAACTGGTTTGGAGTCTGACATGGCTCCAGCAATTCTAACCATGTGGGTTCTGTTCTTGAGCCAGTTTGCAACCCATCTAGTGACATAGGGGTTTATATTTAAGCTGGTGAGCTTATCTGTAATGCCCGAGTGGGGTATTGTATCAAAGGCTTTTGCGAGGTCCAGGTAGGCTGTGTGGACCACCTTCCCCTCGTCAATGGCCTTGGTGACTGTTTCAAAGAAATCGACCAGGTTTAAGAGGCAGGATCTGCCTTTAACAAAGCCGAACTGGGTAAGATCCAGTGTCTGTAGGTCCCCAATATCTTTATTTATGAGGTCCATGATGATCCTTTCCATAGCTTTGCAGACCAAGCTAGTCAGGCTTATGGGGCAATAGTTTCCAGGATACGTTGAGGCACCACCTTTGTGGAGAGGGACCACTGTTGCTGTACGCCACTCTTTGGGTACATATCCTGTAGTAAGGCTGAGACTGAACAGTAGTTTTATGTTTGGGTTTAGCTCTTCTTGGAGTTCATATAGGACGCAGCCCGGGACACCATCTGGTCCCACTGATGCTGTGTTTTTTGCTTTGGAGAGGGCGGCTCTTTCCTGAGCATCTGAGATGTCAGGGGGGCAGCACTCTGCTGGGATAGATATTTGCCCTTTTTGTGGATGGGGGGGGGGGGAGTTTGCGCTGAACCTGTCAGCTAGGATGTTGGCAATGTCTGTGGGTTCGAGTATTTTTTGTCATTTTGGACTAATTCTGAGCATATCTGGGAATTCCCACCCAGGTTCCTAACATAACTAAAGAAAGCCTTGTGATTAGCCTTAGTGTCCTGTGCAATTTTTCTCTCAAAGCTGGCCTTAGACAATTTTATGAGTGCCCGTAGTTTTTTGCTAATACTGATCAGAGATGCCTTCCCTTTTTGGGATTTTGCTCTATCATGTAGTAGCTTCCTCCTTCTATTGTATAGTTTGTTTATGGCTGGGGTCCACCAGAGAGGACGTCTGCCTTTGGAGGATTGGGTCTTGGTTTTATTTGGGATTGCATGATCCATGCATTCCTGAAGGTGTTCATAGAATGCGTTTATAAAGGATTCTGCTGTCTGGGCCGTATTTTACACAGGCCCAGGGGCTTTAAAGGATTCCACCTTGGTTTTGAGGAGTGTGAAATTTGCTTTAGAGAAGTTTTTCACTGTGGTTTTCTGGGCAGGGGGTGGGGTCGGGATGTGAATATGTAGTGAGATTAGTTTATGGTCTGATCTTACCAGTGAGGGATACACTTCTGGTCTGGAGCATAGAGTCCCCATGTTGGTGATGATCAGGTCCAGTATGTTTTCCCCTCTTGTGGGAGTAGTAACAAGTTGTTCCATAGCATTTGAGTTTATAAATTCTAGGAACCTTTGGGCTAGGGTGTTGGAGCTAGAGTAATGCTCCCAGTCTATGTTTGGGTAGTTGAAGTCGCCCAATATAATGGTGTTTGGAGAGACCTTCATATTTTTCAGTGTTCTCAGGAAGGCTGAGTGAGATTCCTGGGTTTGGGAGGGTGGTCTGTAGCAGGCTATAAACTGGAAGGCAGTTTTACCCACTGTTAGTTGCACATGGATAGTCTCTGATGCTTCGTGCTGTGCCACCAACCTGGAGGTGTGGGTATCTTTGATGAATATTGATACTCCCCCTCCTTTTGTGGTTCGGTCCAAGTTTTGGGGCCGAAAGGCATGGTATGAGGTATAACCTGGTAGTGCTGGGGTGCTCTCGGGAGCCTTGAACTAGGTTTCTGTTACTGCACAGATATCGATGTTCTCCAAGCTAAGGAGACTTTCAAGTGCGTGCATTTTGAGGTTTAGACTTCTGGCGTTGAGTAGCATTACTCTTAGTTTCTTATCCCTTGTGATACCTATGGAGGTGGGTTTGTCTTTTGGGCCTTGCCTAAAAAAGGCACTATGGGGGTAGTAAGAGCCTTTGCCAATATCCGAAAGCCCAGGGGTGACAGGTGCAAGCCGTCCCTAGCGAAGCATTGTGGCTTGTCGAGCATGTCATCCCAGGCTGACAGGCATTGGATCCCCTTTGAATGACACTGATACTTAAGACAATTGTTGAAATTGATCATCTTGTCTTCATATTGTGGCATCATTTTTGGTGAGGGTAAGATGCTACTCAAGGTCAGGGTCATACCGGCCTGGGCTACATGCTCAGAGAGCTCCTCTATGTCTCTTTTCATGTAGTCCAGGGAGGTAAGTCTCAGGTCATTCACACCAGCATGGACAATGACTAAGTCATAGTTGTACTTGCCTTGGAGTGACCTGAGTGCTTGTGTTATGTGGCGGATCCCAGCAGCCGACAGGCAGCTCCCCGTGACCTTCTCCTTGTTCAGCCTGGTGAGCGGGACGTCAGTGTGCCTGACGATAGAGTCACCTATTACAAGTGTATCAGGTGTGTTGTTTAGCCTTAAGGGCTGTGACTGTTTGGCACACTGGCTTTGTGAGCTATGTGTTGCACGTGTTTTGTTTTGGGGTAGCGGTTGCTTGGGTGTCTGCTTTGGAGGTCTCTGCTGCTTAGGCAGATTTTTATTTAGAGCCTCTGAGTATGTTTTTGTGTGTTTATGTGTTTGGTTTGCTGTCGTGGTAGGTCTATGTGAGACTGAAATTGTAGTGAGTGTGGTTTCCTTCTCCTCCTGACTGGTTACGCCAGTACTGAGTTGAGAGAGCTTAGCCTCCAGTTTGGCTATATGGTTGCATCTCTCACATGTGTTGGCATTTGTTGGGAGGAAGATAGGGTTGTCTGTGTACATGAGACAGTTGTAACATTGCCTCAAGATTCCCAGATTCACCAGCTGGACCAGAGAGGAGATTGACAACTGACTTTTGGACATGCTAGAATAGTATTGGGAATTTCTTTATAACTGAAAAAAAGGGCCAATGGGGAACAAGGTACTCAAGGGTGCTTACAAGAAACCTTCCCAGATCTCAAAGACCTCCAAAGCCACCTAATAGCAACACTGCTCCTCTGCAATCACTAAGCACAACACCAAACATCTCACATAAGCCTACACCTAATGGTCCCCCAAGCACAAATACCATAAAGCAAGCATACATTATACCCAATACTCTTGTCAACGGGTACTCCATTGTGTTCAACACAGATGCCTCACTCACCAGGTTAGACAAGGAGAACATAACGCTTAGTTGCCTATCTGTAGCCAGGATCCACAATATCATGCATGCACTCAAGTTTCTGCACCCCAGGTATAAATATGATTCTATCATACTCCATGTGGGTGTAAATGACCTGAGGCATATCTCACTGAACTATATGAAAAGAGATATAATGGATCACTTAGAACATGTGTCACAGATTGGTATCAGCCTTGCATTAAGCATCATTTTACATTCATGAAGGATGATGCCACAGTAATTGGCTTAGTTTCTGGTGTCACGCCAGGGGGATCCAACACCTGTCAGCAAAGAAAAACTTAGTCAAAAGATGATGTTGCTTTGCTAAGGATGGGTTGCTTCTGTCCCTGTTATGACATTCGATGTTTTGTGAATTGTGTCTCAGAGTGGGTCATTTATTTAGTTGAATGTTCTGGTTCTGCTTTTTATGTGGGACAATCTTCAAAACAATTTAAGTCGCTTATATTTGAACATCTGAGTGATGTTAGAAATAAGAGAATGTCTAAGGCATTATACAAACATGTTTTACAACATCAAGCACCAGACAGCAAAAAGCAGCAAACCAAACCACAAAGGCGAACAAAAAATGGGAATTGATATGGTTAAAATTTCTTCTACAAAACTCCACAGAAACACAGATTTAGTGTACGCTTTCGTAAAAAACATCATCAGAATCATAAAACAATTCAAACAAGCACCATATTTTAAAATGATGTAGAAATTCGAAATTGCTATTGTAGGGGGCTGCGCCCCTCACCCCCCCGCTAAAAAGGAAGTTATGTCTTACCATAACATTCCATCTGTGTTGTTGATCTTCATTCATTCATTACTGATGGGTTATCGGTTCCGTCCTCGGAACCGAGCCGGCCTCATACCAAGCTCGCATCAGCCAAAAACTCTCGCCAAGATCCTACCCAGAATGCTCTGCTCCGTTACCTCAGATCAAGTTTGCAAGTTGATAGACAAAAGTAGAGGCTACCTCTGGTCATAACAGACCTACAATAAAGGAGTATATGAGATCAACCAGGAACCTCCAGAGGGGGACGGAGGGTGGGGAGTAATGAATGAACGAAGATCAACAACACAGATGGAATGCTATGGTAAGACATAACTTTTTTATCTGATGATGTTAATCTTCGTTAATTCCTTACTGATGGGACAGAGTCCCCAGCTACCTGTATCCCTGGGTGGCCCTCATGGAAGGACATTCCTGAGCACCATGGAGCTAAAGAAGCTCTACCTCTGGAGGCCAAATCCAATTTGTAATGAAGGATAAAAGTATGAGGTTCAGCCCAAGTTGCAGCTGAGCAAATATCACCGAGGGAAGCCCTAGCATGGGAAGCTGCTGAAGTTGCCATAGACCTTGTAGAATGGGCTTTCACTCTGTGACGCAAGGTGATATTGTTCTTGTTGTAGATAAAGGTAATGCAATTTCTCAACCATGACACTAATGTAACTTTTGAGACGGGATGAACTTACCTTGGTCCAGAAAAGGCCAGAAATAGTTGGTCTGATTTACGAGTAGATTTTGTTCTATCAAGATAAAATTGTACTTGCCTATGGACAGCCAGGGAGTCCAGGCAATACTCTCCCTTGTCAGAATGATTAGGAAAAAATACTGGGAGGTCAACAGACTGGTTGATAGACTGCTCTGACACCCCTTTTGGTAAAAAGGAAGAATTAGTTCTCAGTGATACTCTATCCTTATGGAAAATAAGGCAGGGACGTTTGATGCATGAGGCTTGAAATTCTGACAAATGTCTGGCTGATGTGATTGCAACCAGAAACAAAGTTTTCCAAGAGAGGTACTTTAAATTGCATGAAGATGCAGGTTCAAAGGGGGGAGCTGTTAGGGTTTGTAGAACCAAGGTCAAATCCCAAAGTTGTACTGGTTCTCTAAAGGGAGGTTTTAGGTGAAAAACACCCTTCAAGTAAGTCCTACAGAGTCTATGTGACATGAGTGAAGAATCCTGAAAACCAATGTGGAAATTTGAAATGGCAGCTAAATGAACACAAATAGTAGAGGCTGACACCCCAGACTGGAAAAGATGTGATAAGTAATCTAAAACCACGGAAACTGGGGCTGACAAAGGGTCTAATTGTTTATTCGCTGCCCATAATGAAAACCTTTTCCATTTGCTGAGATAGATTAGTCTGGTGGACGATTTATGAGATGCGATAAGAATATTGTGCACAGGGGATGAGAGGTTATCCTGCCTGGCAATCATAGGAAGTGGAGAAACCAAGCTGTCAGCTTCAGGGTTGTTAGATTCCGGTGAGTCAGACCCTGCGGATGGGAGATCAACACTGGGGATGGATTGAGGATCCATGGTCGATCTAGCAGGTGAGGCCAGAGGAAGGGGGACCACACTTGTCGAGGCCAATATGGAGCAATGAGGATTCACTTTGCTTCTCAACTGCCGTGTTTTCTTCAGAAATTGGGAGATGAGGGCAAGAGGAGGATAAGCATAAAGCAGACCCATGGGCCAAGCGTGGACTAGAGCGTCTCTCGGTGACTGTCCCCGAGGGGGGAGCAGGGCAAAATAGTTGATGCACTTGTAGATGGTTGGGGAGGCGAATAGGTCACAGCAAGGCTGGCTCCAGCATATGAAAATTCTTGCTATCACAGGGTTGAGGGACCACTTGTGAGGTTGTAGAATGCACCTGTTCAACTTGTCTGCCATCACGTTGGAGCTCCTTGGAATGTGATTTGCAATTAGAAAGCGGTTGGAAGCTATCACCCACTGCCATATTCTCAAGGCCTCTCGGCATAACACAAGATCTGGTGCCCCCTTGCTTGTTGATGTACCATACCACTGACATGTTGTTTGATTGGATAGCAATAGTCCCTGACGGAAGGATGGAGTGGAATGCTTGCAACGCTAACAGCACCGCCCTCAGTTCCAGGACACTGATATGCAAAAGGGCCTCTGTCTCCGACCAGGTGACTTGGACCGAGTTTCCCTGACATAGCCCTCCCACCCCATCAGGGAGGCATCCGTGGTCACCGTGGTTTTTGGCTAATGGGGACGAGACCATTGTTGGGGGTTTCGAGACGTCCACCAGAGCAAATCTTGATTGCATCTCTGAGTTACACTTATCTGAAAGGACAAAGGGTGTTATAGAGGGTACCACTGAGTGAGGAGCAACCACTGGAGAAGTCTCCTGTGGAATCTGGCCACAGGAACAATGTTGATCGAGGCTGCCATTGACCCTAAAAGTTGGAGTATGGACCGAGCAGAAAATTTGTGGTGAAGAGTAGCAGTTGAACCTGTTGTTTTATTCTTTGAAGTCTGTGATCCGGAAGAGATGCTGTGCAATTCCTTGTGTCCAACAGAACCCCAATGAATTCTAAAGACTGTGCTGGGGTCGTGTTGGACTTCTCCCAGTTTATAGAGATTCCCAGGCATTGTGCTGTGAGAAGAGTGTAATCTAGGGCTTCTTCCAGTAGACGCTTGGTGGGGATGGTAAGGAGCCAGTCGTCTAGGTATGGAAATGCCTGAAATCCTTGAAGTCGCAGGTGAGCGATGACCACTGCCATGCATTTGGTGAACACTCTGGGGGCTGTAGTGAGACCAAAGGGCAGTGCTCAAAATTGGTAGTGACTGGCTTCTATACGGAAGCGGAGTTATCTTCTTGAGTGCTTGTCCATTTTTATATGATAATACGCATTTTGAAGATCTACAGAGCACATCCAATCATCTTCTTCCAGAAGAGGAAGGATAGACTGAACCATGACCATCCGGAATTTCTCTGTTTTTACAAATTTGTTCAGTGTGCTGAGACCCAGAATTAGTCTCCAGTCCCCTGTCTTTTTTGGCACCAAAAAGAACCTTGAGTAAAAACCAGATCCTATTTGGTCTGGGGTGGACCGTTTGGATGACTCCTTTTTGGTAGCAGCTTTCGGATTTCATGTGCTGCTGCTTTCCTTTGACTGGGTGGGATGTCAGGTAAGTCTCTGGATGAGGTTGGACAGAAATGGAAGGGGATGAGATAGCCTCTGGATATTATCCATTGTACCCAAGAATTGGTGGTTATGTTTCACCAAGCAGTAGGGTACAAGGAAAAATTACCCCAGACCACTTCCAGAGGTGAGCAGTCGGGCAACGCTTCAGGAGCGCTGGTAGGGTTGCCCAGAGAAAGAATCTCCAGAACCCCAGTTTGGCGGACCTCCCCTGCCTTGAAAGGGGTGGCTTCCATTCGAGTTTCCCACTCTTCTGATTTCTGGAATAGAATCGCTGAGAAGTGGAGTGTCAAACACCAAAGGCAGATAGGGTCTTGCCATCTTCTTCGCACCTTGCCAGCGTATCTTTAACTTTAGGGCCAAGCAAAGAAGTGGCCTTGATGGGGGCATTCATAAAGGAAGCCTAAAAGGAGTCAGCAAAGTCGCAAAGGCGCATCCAGGCATGTCATCTCGTGACTATACCTGTGCCTGCCCCTCTAGCCACTCCTTCCATTGTGTGTGAAATAAGGCGCATGGAAGAATTGGATATGGATTCCAGGGTCGCTATCTGAGAAGCTACATTGTCACGGACCTCATCAGAAATAGCTCCTGCCAAGGTTTCAGAGTTGGTTGATAAGGTACCCCTGGAGCCTTGCAAAGTGTGCCAAGTAGTTCAAGGACCTTACGACGAAGGTCAATGAAGCAAACACATGCTTCCAGAGTCTGTCTATCGCCCGGGACACCTTCTTGGGTGGATGGACAGTCTGGCTCTCTTTTGCCAAGTCTTTCTTGGCTGCAGCCGCCACCACCACGGCATCTACTGGAAGACCTTTTGACCAATGGGTATGCTCAGCTGGGGAGATAAAATCTTGTTGGGCCTCCGCGGTATAGCTTCCAGGGTGTCAGGAGCCTTCCATGCAAGTTGGACAAGCTCATCGACCGGCAGGGTAACCCAGGAGGTAGGGGGCCGGGCACGAAAAGCCTGCAGGAATACAGATTCCTCTGAGGAAGGGTTGGAGGACTTCCAGTCACCGCTCTGTCTTAGGATTTTGAGTATGTCAGCAAAGGACACCTCATCAGAGGGTAACCGTGGGGACCCTTCCCCATCATCGAAGTCCGTATCTTCGGTCAAAGACTCCTCAGTGGAGTCCATGTGCTTCCTCTTGCATGAAACCTTGCGAGGGCCTTCCTCAGTGGGGAGCTCTGGGGAAGATTGCAAAGAGGGGGGTCTCCTGAGGGGGAGAAAGCTGAGGCGCTTGTGCCCAGTGTCCAGTGGTTGTGTCTTACAACAGTTGCGGCACAGAGGAGGGAGAGGACTCTGACATGGGGGGGTTTGCCAACTGAGGCAAGCGCCCTCTCCATGGCCTGGAAGGCCGGACCACCCAAAGAGGATGGGAGCCCAGAAGTGAGCACAACAACTTCGGAACCGGGGCCACACCCTGCTCCAAAGAGCCTACCCCCAGACCAGGAGTCTCAAGAGGGCTGTGGAGTGTGAGGGAGGGAGGATTCCTGGAGGGTGCCATAGAAAAAATCAGCATGGAACCAAGAATGCCTTCCCCCATGGCACAGCCACTAGCCTGAGAAGAGCCCGATGCTCAGTGCACCGAGGGCCACAAGGACGACTCCGGCTCCAAAGTGAGGTCCACTATTGGGGTCGGAGGGAGGGAAGCTGCTGTCAGAGGAAGGGGTTTGATGCTTGCATGGAAGTCAAAGGAGGAGTGTATGTTGGAGTCTGTGGAGAAATACGGTCACCTGAAAAAAGGAACGTAACTTTAGATGGTTGAGAGAGACCACTGGCCACAAGCAAATGGTCGACCTCATAGAGAAACCTGAAGGTGATTCTGGCATTTCTAGAAAAGGGCTATACTGGCTACCAACAAACGGATCCAAGGAAGGAAAATACTTGATCCTTGCTAGTTCGAGTGGTGCAGAGCCTGGAACTGAGGGTGTGTGCACTGAGGAGAATGGTGTTGAAGTTATCTTTGCTGACAAAGGCAGCGCCATAGAAGTCGAAGATGTCTGTACTGTAAAGGGCGGTGTGGTAAATGTCTGCACTGAGTACGGTGCCATCAAGGAATGTCTGCGCTGGTAGTAATGACGGTGCCGCAAAGGACTGCACCAAAGAGCATGTTGGTGCCAAAAGTGTCTGCACCGCAGAGGACAGTATCGTCAAACTCGGGGCCATAGGAGTTTGCACCAATAGTGCCGAAGGAGACTGTACCTGCAGAGATGGTGCCAATAAAGCTGTGATGAAACTGTCAGAGACGTAAGTGTCTGCACCGGGAACTCCGGTGCTGGTGGCGATATAAAGGACATAGCTGGAGCAAGAATAAACTGGGGCGGTGCCGAGGCTGGGGCTGAAAGGGCCACAGATGGCAGCGTCGGGCTCAATCTTTACCTTCTTGCGAGACGATTCCTTGTGATCTCCAGAGGAAGATGAAGTGAGACCTCAAGGAGGAAGAAGAAGAATACCTCTTATGGGGTTTAGCAGGAGGGGGTGAGCCCTCCGACCCAGAGATAGCCTCACAGAAAGGAGTTTTAAGGAGGCCTTTCAGGATTAACTTGTTCTTTCTTTCACTGAGAGTCCTGGTCGAAAAATGTCTACAAATCCCCCATGGGGGATCCACTGAAAGGTGGGAGACATTCAAGCAATAGACACATAAATCATGGCCATCAGAAAGTGGTAACTTACGGCCGCATTCAGTACACTGTTTGAAACCAACACTACTTTTCTTGTCCGACATAATGATGTGGAGAACAACAGTACCAAGGAATTAAGAAAGATACCCAGAAGGGTAAGAAGAGAAAGGAAGGATTACCAATGATGGTAACGAAGAATTACCTCAAATGTAAGAAAAAGGTAATAAAAGGGAAGAAAAACTATAGAGAGAGTGTTAAGTTACGATAGGGTAGGAGTATAGAGATAGTAACTGACTGAAAACTTTTTAAGCACTAACAATATAGAAACTTTCAAAAAATTATTCACTTAGCTAAGAGAGAGTGGCTTGACATGGCTGTACAGCAACATTGCAAACGTGATCTGAGGTAACCGGGAATTCAGCGTTCTGGGTAAGATCTTGGCTCGAGAGTTTTTGGCTGACACGAACTTGGTATGAGGCCGGCTGAGTTCCGAGGACAGAACCGATAACCCATCCTTAAGGAATGAACGAAGATTAACAACATCAGATTATATATTCCAACTCTGAGATCACACTACAGTGGGGAAAGGGCAAGTATTCCGATACTCACTGTACTGCGATCCAAAAAAATAAACATCGACTTCCTGCATTTACGCGTATGTGAGCGTTCAACATTTTGACTTTTCATCAATCTAAAGTAGACCCATATTTATTTGGTTGAATGTTCTTGTTCTGCTTTTTATGTGGGACAAACTTTGAGATAATTTAAGTCACTTATATTTGAACATCTGAGTGAAGTTAGAAATAAAAGAATGTCTAATGCATTATATAAACATGTTTTATGACATCCCACAGCAACATTTAAATTTACTGCCATTGACTGCATTTGTATCGGTGGATCCAATAAATTAGGTTGTCATGACTTGCTAAATAAAAAAGAATGGACTTGGATCATTAAACAAGGGGCATTATTTTCCCCTGGTTTAAATGATGCATTTTAAATGGGGATGGTATACTGGAGGTGTGTCTGATTTGTTATTTATATAGTTAATAAGAATAAGGTGTTTTTGCATTGTTTGACAGCACTGAAGAAGGCATGTGCCGAAACCGGTATGCTGGTTAGTCACCTTGATATATTTCAATAAATATTTTCATCTACTGTTGGTTGTGCTGGCTATTTTCTGTTTTTGACATATTACTTTTTAGCTGTGCACCCTTGCCATACTTGCGGACATTTGTGGACTTTTTGCTTCTGTCCCCTCCAAGGCTTTCTGACGCTGGCTAAAATTTATCCACCCCTCTTAAAGCCATTTTTAGGTAATACCAAAAAGACAAAACTACCAACATAGTGAAAAAGTTTACAAGTAACCTTAAGGTGTTACTGCTCAATGCTCGGAGCCTAAGCAAACAACTCTACACCCTTCAAGCCATACTCACTCTGGAGAATGTAGACATCTATGTTGTGACCAAGACTTAGTTTAAAGTTTAAAGCTGTAGAAAGTAATCTGAAAATGCAAGGCTACAGTGCCTTCCATGTATTTAGACCAACAGTAGCACAAACTGTACTGGATCTGGTACTCACCAACATGGGAGAGCATTGCACTACCGCATGTCACATCCTGACTATCAAAGTCGGATCACAAAGCTGTCTCACTTGAAGAAAAAAAATCAACAAAGAAAATGCAGCTAAACCAATAAGTTAGGAACTACTCAAAGGCAAACTACATCCTATTAAGTGAAAGTCTTTCAAAATGCAAGGCTTCCCCAACCCCGAGACCACAGCTACCTATGCAAAATTATTTACGGAGTTGTTACAGAAACGTGAATGGCTGCATAGAGGTATGCCATACTTACCAGAAATAAACCCAAAACAAACACTAAAAACAAACCCCATTGATGGAATCTTCACCTAAACAGGATATATAATAAAAGACGACTCTTGGCAAAAGTCAGGAAAAGATACTCACTTAAAGACATCTGCTCTCTTATACAACTAAACAAGAAACTAAGGTGTAATTAAGTCCAACTATGATGGCAGGATAGCTCATAGGCTATGAACAATCAGAAGCCCTTCTTCAACTACATCCAAAACCTTAGACGTAACACACAATAGTGTGCTGAACTGGTGGCGAACAGTACACCACCTACACTGATGATGGCGACATAGCAAATCTACTGGCTGATAAATTCATCTCAAACTTCATCCCCCAATACCCCCCCCCCCCAATTCCACCAGGTGAAATCACCTTCAACGTATTTCCCTCCAGCTATCAGTAGGGACCAGGGGCTGGCAGCACTCACTAAAGCCATGAACACCATCTCCATGGGTCCCAACAACATCCCTGGTTGCCTCTTAAACAGTGTAAAACATGACCTATCAAGTTCACTCGAGGCACTCTTTCAACTACAACCTTGAAACAGACCACATTCCAAGTGAATGGAGGACCACAACAGTCATTCTCCTCCACAAGGGCAGACCATCAACCGATCAATGAAACAACAGACCCATCAGTCTAACAAGCCTCACATGCAAAGCCATGGAATGAATTATCACGGAAATGAGAAACAAGGACATTGGCAACCTACACACAGTGGACCCATCCCAATTTGGCTTTAAGGGAAGGTCATGATTATTTAACCTGGTACACATCTTTGAGAGGGTCACCAAGGCAATGGACAAGGGTAAAACAGTGCATACTGTGTATCTTGACCTGCCTAAGGCATTTGATACAATACCCCACTTAGGCATTGTTGACAAGCTATCTGAGCTAGGGTTAAACCCTTAGATTACCTTCTGGATTACTCACTGGCTGTTAGACACGACCCAAGAAATCAGGATCCATGAGACCATCTCCACCAAGAAGCCAGTCAACAGTGGAGTACCCCAGGGCTCTGTGCGGGGTCCACTTCTGTTTGGCATCTATTTCTCGGATGTCAAGGCTAAGGTTAAAGGCCTCCGGCTGAGTTCACACACTGTATACTGGGAGCTATTATAGATTCCCCCGGATGCAAACATTTTACAAGTGGGTTTAACACAGACTAATGACTGGTGCCAAAGACATGGTCTAAAGCTCATTGCTAAAAAAATGTATTATAATGTCCTTTGGGAAACTGTCAACCCAAGTTAATTACTCCGATAAAAAGCCACTAAGAATCGACCCAAGATACTAAGGGATCTGGGAACATATGTAGACAGCAATCTTCCTTTGACTAACATGTAGTTAAGATAAGAAGAAAACCAATCTACATTGCCCAACTTATAGGTAAGGGTATGGCATCCAGGTCCAAGAAAGTTATAAAGTACCTCTATACTCAGCCCTTCTCAGACCTATCACTGAATACAATATGCCTTTTGGCATGTATCTAACTAGACATTTGCAACAGTGGGAACCCCCACAAAGGTTTCCTCAACAGTAGAATTCAGGCCATGAATACTCTGTCCTACACTAATGGCCTAAAGGCTCTATCTCTGCATTTTGTCTCACACAGGCTGCTGAGACAGGATCTTTGGCTGGCTTACAGGGCTTCCTCAGACCCAGCCCTGATGTATCTGTTGCACATGAGCAAAACACACATCACCAGAAAGACTAGATCCAAGGATCTGAGCTTGGCTTGTGTCATAAATAAAATGTGTTCAAGCACTACAGAATAGGCTCTCCAGCCATGTGTAAAACAAGAGTTAACAAGAGCTCATCCTTGACTCTAGTCACATCAGTAAAAACAAAATGAAACCTCCAGCAAAGCTAGAACTTCCACTGAGTGACCTCCAAAACCTCTTGTATCAGAGGCACATGGGATATATGCAAATGATCCTTATGAACATTAGGTGTTTCAGCTAATTGGCGATTCTGAATGCCCATGACTTGTTTTGCCATTTTAATGGACAATTTCAGGCCAATAAAGCCAAACCCCACTAGCTGTGGATATGCATATTTCGACCTTGTTATGACCTCATCAGCATAGCACAAGCAGAGTGTTTGACTAATCATTAGAAACACAGGGGTTTTATACCCAGCTAATGTCCATTATTAGGGTCACTACAAAAATATCCCAAGCAACAAACAAACAATGAGTGAGAAGGTCACTGAAAAACCAATCAGTAAAAACAAAATGAAAACTCCAGCAAAGCTAGAAAACTAGAATTAGCTGAAACACCTGATGTTCATAAGGATCATTTGCATATATCCCATGTGCCTCTGATACAAGAGGTTTGGGAGGTCACTCAGTGGAAGTTCTAGCATTGCTGGAGTTTGAATTGTTTTTACTGATTGTTTTTTTCAGTGACCTTCTCACTCAGTGTTTTACTTTGACTCTAGTCAAATGAAACCTTGAGAATTGGACGGGAAATTGTAAATTTACCTCCAGTCTGTCCCCCTGTTCCTTATGGACGAAGGCTGTCAATAAGAAAACTATTATTATACCCCCCCCACAAATCCTTAACTACCTGCCTACTAACATGCCCCACCATATGATACTCAGGACCCAAATGGTTTGGGGTGCTCGGCTAGCCTTGTAAGGGCGCTAGTGGTTGTTAGCCTTGTAACAAACTATGAACCGACACAATAAGTGAAAATCGTTATGTGGGATTTGCTTCCCACATTTCAAGCAATTATTACATTTTTTAAACATTAAAAGAGAAGAGGAAAATCCCCAATGAGATACTCATCTGACTGGTAGAAAGGTGAAACTCTGGAGAAAAAAAAAATGAGCCAATCAACAAACTTTGATTGTTTTGTACAAACTACAAGATGCATCGTACTGCATGGCTAGAAAGACCTGAACATGCTGCCAACAGATGCCCTTCTTTCACCCAGACGTCAAGACACTGGTCTTCAGATGTCTGTCTGCTAAGGATGGTGCAAAAACTCTGGAAATTGGGCTAGCTGTGGGCTTCTGCATGGCAGAAGACCCAAAAATCAGTACTGCAACACTGGCTATGAAGAACATCTAATTACCAAACTATTTCCTAGCATAAACTATATACAACAGGAAGGGAGTGGAAGACAGGTGTGGCTAGTGCAGCAGTAAAGAATTTGAACATCTACTGTTATGGGTAAAGAATGCTGTAACTCTTAAGCAGTCATACCCAATCTGTATAGAAGTAACAAACACTGTGCCTTTTAGTCTAAAATGTATGCTTTGGTGTGTCTGCGGAAAGCAACAGGCCTTACACCTTATAAGTTCACAGGTAAGTACTAGGTAATGAGAATTGAGTCAGCCAGGAAGACAGTTGAAAATCTCTTAGAATGGGGTGTATCAAACTACCCCTGTCTTTGTGAGTAAATCCAGATTGTGAGGAAGCTTGAGGTAATTGCCCTTTCTCCAATTCCATAAAAAGGGAGAATGAATGTTGCCTGTGTCAAAAGGGGGTCACCACAAATATTTGGAGAGTCCTTCTTATTCTTCAGAATTACCTTAAAACACAATAGAAAGGGTAGAAATGCATTAAGGAACATTTCATACAAAGGAATGAAAAAGCATATGTTGTAGAGTCAATTTTGAAAGGAGGCAAACCGATCTCTCAGGCAAGCTTTCCAAAATTGGATCAATTCTTGGTAGATGCCCCCATACAATTTTCTACAGTGAGGGCCTGTCCTGGTGCTGCTTAGCTTTTCTGACAGAATGTAAGATGCTTGGAGAGTTAAATAATGCTGTAACTCCCAAGCAATCATAGGCAACCTATATAAATGTACCAAACCTTGTGCCATTTAGTCTAAAATTTGTGTGCTTTGGTGTGATAGATTCATATCCCAATGTATCCCTCGCCTCTGGAACAAACTTCCAGTACATGTCAATTTTGAGATGGGAGATGAGGAGAAAAGGGGAGACCTGAGATTTTCTATGTAGCCTCTGTCAGTGCATTTTCTGAAATATATCACCCAATACTGGTATGCAAAAATCTAGAGGATACAACCTTTGGGTCCAAGTATTTTTATTTCTGATATCATAAAATCTACCTCTCGAGTAATCTTTGAGAGAATCAACAGAATAATAGCCATGAACCCCACAAACTGAGAAATTATCTGGCTGAAGTCTGAGACTGAGAAGAGAAGGTCATGAAGGTTTCCAGATAACATCCATCTTCTCCTGCAACAAAATAAATAATTTGATGTAGAGTCTATAATACATACTAGAAAACCAATCCTTAATGACAGGGTCAAGGACGATTTCTGAAAAGTTATCTAGAATCCGAGTGGTCAGAAGAAATTAAATCTTGTTAAAGACGCTTGACATCTAGGAGAAGACCCTGCAAAGATCAGAAAGTTGTCCAAAAAAGGGAAAAAAAGGGCTATGACTATAGCAAGGCATTATAAAACACCCTTAGAGCATAATATTAACCCAAAGGTAATGCACAGAGAACTGATAGTGTGACCCACAGACAATAACATTTGAAAAACTCCTTAAGCCTTTGGCTATGGCAATGAAATGTGACATCATTAATGTCCAATGTTTCCATAAGGTTTTCCAGGTGAACGAAAGGTAAACTCTGAAGGGTCTTCACCTAAAAATAACCTATACAAACTGATTAAGGAAGGAAAGATCTAGAACTGGTCTTCAAAACAACTCTTTCTTTGATACCAGAAACACTTTGAAATAGAAGTCTTTGCCCCTCTGGATGACTCCTAGGGTGAGTAAGTGCTTAAGAACCTGAGGAAATTCTTCAGTTTGGTTTGGGGGGACTTCCCCAGAAAGGAGGTTTTTGCATGCAGTTTCAACTGTATCACTCCTGAAATTTAAACACCCTCGAGTCCATCATAATCTGCAGACAAATGGGAATGTACACATCTGGCTGATTTCGAGAAACTGGGGCAGGAGAGAAAGTGGAAAGAATGCTGGTACAGTCATTCTGAAAAAGTAAACTGTCCCTTATTAGGAAAAGATTATTGTTTATAATTGATCCCTTCCTGCCATCTCTTACTGGTTCCCTGTATGGCTTGATAAGGTGGGGATTGCTTATTCTGTTTCTCAGTAAGAAAGAGGATGAGGGAGATTTGTAAGAGGGAACATAAAAATAATGTAGAAATTCACTAAATTATATTTTCCTCTGTCACTAAATTGTTAGATGGCCTGGGAAGTGGATGGGCCCCCTAAAACTTCTTTATCCAAAGATGAATTAGACATTTCAAACTTTACTACATCAAAAATGAGTTTTGGCTACATACCACAGCTTACTTCTTAAAAAACAGAATGCAGTATTTACACTAGCATAAACATTTTTAAAGTATATATAGACACTTTGGACATATAAGAATTAGGGAAATTTAGGTAGGCACTCCCTTCAGGTAGAAGAGAGATAGGTAAATTTCTCAAACTGTCAATACAATAAAGGGAAAAAACTTTGATTTATAGGAAAGTTAGTTAAGCATTCTATATGCTGAAGTGGAAGAAGAAGAAAAATAGATCTTTTACCAAATTCATCCAAATTAATCTCCACAGAATCTGGAGGGGAAAAGCTGGATGATCCCTGGCAGCTGTTACCTGTAAATATTAGTCCAGGGTCAGACCTAGGGATTGAACAGAAAAGTTGATTAGCTCGAGAGATATTGTACAGCCTGTCTGCTACTCTGGGAACAGAATTGTGTTAATAATAAGAATGTTACAGACAGCATTATCCAGTTCCTCCTTGGCTGGCACTAGAAGAAAAATCATAGAATGAGGGCTATCCAGTTGCTACATATCATATCTCCTTAGTTCAGAGGGCACATCCATCTGTTCCCAAAAAAAAAATTCTTCACTCATCCTGACGACACACTGAAAAAGAAAATTTCTTGAGGAGAGGTTGTGAGGATCAGTTTCCCTCTTAGCATCAGAGTTTTGGGCTTGTGGATCAACAGGAGTAGAAGCCCTATCTCTGTCCATCTTAGAGTCATCTGACATGGCATCTTCAGGAATATTTTTGACTTACCTGAATCACAGGTAAAGTGCACTGTGTACCAGACTTGACTGCAACAATTTTCTGAATAATGTACGAAAATCATATCTTCTTACTGACACAGTATTATCAAATGAGCAATGATTTTTTTTTTCTTTGCAGGTATTCTTTAATGACCAACCTGGAGAAGAAATATCTGACTCATCAAAAGTTTCGTTCCCCTGGGAACATCTAGTAGCATCCCCCAGTGCATCTCAGTAAGGATGATTCTCCCGCATCCATCTCGGACACTGGAACAGCTGAAGTGGACGTGTCTGACCCCTGGTATAAGGTGACTAAAAGGACTACACCAGAAGAAGCCAGAAAGATAAGCAAATGGTCTGAGGAATGACTGCTGGCCACTGAAAAGCCTCCCACTATAATCTGAGGCAAAGACGGAGTATGCATAATTGTCACGGGCTATCTATTAAGTTTTTTTTTTCTAGGAACTACAGAAGTTAGATCAGCAGGAATGGGTAAGCATCCATGCTGTGATCAAGGAGGATGCATCAGATGCAGGTAAGATCACTGGAACAAGTGGGTCAGAAGGTAGGTTGCCAAACAGTTTGCATAAAATGCACAATAAATGTTCCTAAACAAAGTACTGTACAAAGCTCACATGAAAAACCTGTCAGAAACCCCTTTAGAATAAAATTAGTCTGACAGCAAACAATGGCAGGTAAGATGTCACAGCTTGAACACAAGCACTACTTTTTAAAGGGCCAGAAGTGTTTATGTCTTTCAGCTTTTCCTGGTTAGGGGTCGCCACAGTGGAACTCCGGTCTGCTAATGATCAGCAGTTGATTTTTACGTACCGGCTTGCCAGGCCTGATGCACAACCTTCAATGAAGGTACGCCCATTCATGCACGTCTCGACGCAGGAGACACTCTAGCTGAGAATCGAACCGGACAGCATCTTACTGTAAGGCAACAATGCTACCGTAGCACCGCCAGAAGTACTGAAGTAAAAAAAAAAAAAAAAAAAAAAAAAGCTGAAAACATATTTAAGTTTCCATAAGTGAAATATTAAAACTTCTATGTGCCAGGGTTCCCCATAAGGGACTTCTCTGCCAAAACGAGTAGCTGAAAGGCTGACTGGTGCTCTTTTGCAACCTCTGGGTTGCTTCTTTATGACATGGTAAAAACTATGTAGATTTTCCACTCTTGACTGCAGATTTTTCCTCCAATTGGCTGTCAAATCAGAGTGCAAGTGTCAGAGGTTTCCAAAGTTTTTGGAAGCTGGCTGGTTGCTGTGTCTTTGGCAAGACACAACTCAAAGTCTAAAGGCTACTGCAGCATTGGGAATAATGAACACCGACTGCTGACTGGGCCAAAAGTTATCATAATTACATTAGGAGAATCCTTTTGAATTTTTAGAAGGGCCTTATCAGAGGAAAGGCATACAGAAGCATTCTTGTCCATGGAAATAAAAAGGAATCTGTTTCCAGGCCTTTGTGCAAGTAGTCCTGGAACATAACTTCTTTAATTGTCTCTTGGGAATGGAGGCAAAAAGCTCCATTTAAAGAGTTTCCCACAGCGGAATCAATTATCAGAAGACCACAGAGTTCAACTTCCATTTGTGGGGGTCTGTCCTGGTCCTGCTCAGCATGTATGCAACAATATTCTGCTCTGACTGAATGTGAGCAGGCTGTAGAGATAGTTCCTAGACTACCACAGCTGGTATACAAAAGGGGGGTAGGATCTGATTTCCCTCTATTTACCACATTAACTGTGCCATTGTCCATGATTACTAGTGGAAGCCTGGAATCCAGAGATGATTTAGAGATTTGACTGCATTTATTAGTGGCATCATTTCCTTTATATTTATGAATTTCTGTCTGACATGCTTGTTCCTCAAAACCTGAACTTGTACCCCCTTGGAAACAGCTCCCCAAAGTCTGAGGCATCTGTAGTTAGACTGAGTAGGGGCTAGAAGGGAGAAAGTGGGACCTGGGTTGTGAGAACTGGTACACCTACCAGAATAATTCCCTTTTCACAAACCCCAGTATTGAAACTTAAAATGACATGAGAGTACTGTTGTTGGGTCCAAACATTTGAGGAACCACTTAATTTTCCTCACATGAAGTTTGGCCAAAGGAATTATGAGAATTGTAGAGGTCATGAAACCAATTCTCCACTTACTGCATACCTCTCGGCCTCTAACAGCAAGAAATCTAGACAAAACCTAAAATAATGAGGGGACAAAGTCCCAAAATCAAGGACAAATTTTAAATATTACTCTTACAAAATTAGGAAGCTACTAGAATAAATAGGTTGTGTATTAGTTTGCATTTCTGGAAGGATCTGTTGTCTAAAACTCAAATGCATTTCTTTATTTAGTGACTTCAATCCTCAGTGACTTTCCAGAAAATGCAGATTTTATGAGGACTAGAGCAAAAATATGAGGCAAAAATCTGGACAGTTGAGACATATGACTTGCAGATATCAGGGAATGGTTGGAGAATATCAGAAATTATTCCTTGTAAAATTCTACCTTGTTTTGAAAGCCATCCACAATAAAAAGGAATGTATCCAGAAGACATCTCACAAACACTATCCTGTAAAATGGATTTATGTTAATCTGAAGCCCCATACTGTGAAAAAGGTTTCTTACTTAAGTCAGGGACTCTTGGTGAGCTGTAAAATAATCTGCTCAAACAAGGCAGTCATTCAAATATTGGAAAATGTGAATGCCCTGCAATGTGTTACTACTGGTCCTTGAGACAACATTTGCTCCAGGACAGAAGGAAACAGGAAGGTTTGATTGTACAGATGTAGAGGAATCCCCAGAAAAGGAGGAAGGGGCTCCTACGGCCACTTGCAGAATTTCTAAATTATTCTCAGAGCCCAAATGTTTGAAGTAAACTCGTAAAAAATGGGACATGAAGACCTAGACTTTGGGACAGTTTTACTCAAATGTCAGGGTGGGGAGGAGGAAAACATGAAGTGGCATACATTGTAAGTCTATTTTTTAGACCTTCTTTTTTGAACCTCCCTACTATCACTTTCTGAAAATTTGTTTGCCTGTGTCTTGCTAAGACTGTTTATTCTATTTCTGTAACAGGATCTTGAACAGGAAGGAAAGTTCCTATTATATTTTGTCATGGGGTATTTAAAATCTGAGTGACACTCTGAATTAACTTCCCCCTTTCATTGAATCTTTTAAAGATCTGAGCATAGGATAGATAAAATAATACCTCTTTTTCCGGGGAACATTCAGGATCTCAGCTTTGACATCCGCAGGTAAATTATGGTAAAATATACCGTGGCAACTACTAAAGCTCAAGTTCTAGCCATAAATTGTAATTTCTGACAGAAAAAGCAAACTTTTCTTTACAGCAATTGATAAAGTGGAAGGTTTCCCAAACGGAGTACTTGTATCCTCGGCCTTGTAGAAGCGGAAGCTAACCTTTGATTACTCAATGCCCACAAGGAAGAATGCTCTTTGGTGGCATAACCACCAACTTTATATGGCTCTCCTCAAGCTGTATGCCAGTGAAATCCTTGACAGGATATAACCCATATAGCTTAGGCAACTGCGAAAGTGATCTAATGATGAAGATCAGTAATAACCAGTACAAAAGGCATTGGGGGTCTACATTCCCCAGTAACAGCCTGCAGCTCCCAAGTAACACACAATTGTCTCGCTTTCTGGCCCTCTTGCAACCAAACACTACTACAAGTCACTAGCTCTTGTAACAGTGCATGTAACAATAACATGGGTTGCACTGTAACTCAGTATTGTTTACCTTGCAGCAACCCTATAGGCAGTACATTCTAATTACTCTTATCACACAGCCATACAAAACTTTCTGTGCTCATTTATGATTTGTAACAGTTAATAAAATTAATTTATCTTGTGGATAGTCATGTTCCAGTCTCTGGTACAATTAGTAAAGTGTTATCATCAAACACAGAACAGCTGATGAGAATTCTTTTTGCAGGGTATATATATATATATATATATATATATATATATATATAATAACTCAACCTTCTTTGTAGACTAATCTCTAGCTAGCTACAAAAAAAGACTTCATATTTCCTGCATACTTTCTCTTTAAAAAATGTCTGTTCAACACTCAGTATAGTCTTTGCAGCATATCAATGACAACGTTCTCCCCAACGGCGGAAAGACATTTTTGTTTCTATTTTATGTTTCAAGAGCCTTAATTGGATTTTATTTTTTTTATTTATTTTATTTATCTGGAGCATTTCTCCCCGGGCCTCCGCTGAAAACAGGCTCTGTGGAACCTAGTCGGACTTTCCCGGTCAACAAATGATAAATAAAAATAAATAAATAAATAAATAAATTGACTTAGAATGCATTCCTGTTTTTCAACAGTTCATGTTCACTTGTTTACTTCATATTGCTAATTGTATTTATGGACTTTTTTAGCAAATGCAAGAATGAAATGGAAATGGGAATGATGATTTTACTATATGCATTACCAAAATATAATGTTTTTGATGCAAAAAGGAAGCTATTTTGTGTTATCAGAAAAGTCATAAAGTTCAAGTGTGGTCTCCAAATGGCATATAACTCACTTATAAAACTCCAGGAAAGAAATCCAGCATCCAAAATTGATCAAAAAACAGGTTTATTCCAGTAGGCTTCTTCAGACTTTACAAAGCAGTAACTACTGAGCAGGTTTAAAAATCTTAAGAGCTCTAGTAATTGGTCGAGCCCAAACCAATCAAAACTAGTCAACCACAGTATCATCTTATGAATATATCAACTAGAGTGTAGTTGAAAATTCACATAGAAAAAAATACAAAGATATAAATCCACATTGACTAGTATAGAAACAACTGTATGTAGGGCAAAAGTTATTACAATCTTAAAATCTCATTGATAGATTCAATAGAACAACATTAAAATCAGCATTTCTCATAAAAAATAGCATGGCATATTATATACACAAGCATGAATATATGTCATGCTAGCAGACCTCCTCATACTAACTGAGGTACACCAATACATTAAAATTGCATTCTGGCAAGCGTCCGCTATATATAAAGGTGATCAAGTTCCCAAACTTTAAAAAATAACTGCTAACTATGTGTTAAAGCAGAAACATTAAACATTTAAACACATCCTGTAGACAGTTTCAAAGGGGCTTTAGACTGAGCCAACTCAAAGGTAAACAATCCCGTAACATAGATCACTCACCATATAAAAAAGAAAACAGTAAGTGTATCAAACCAATGGCTTTAGTCCAAGATGTAACAAAACAATCCTAAAACTGCTACTATGTGCGATGTACGACATCCACGCATAAACCCAAAACACTTTCTGTTCCTAAGCACACACCTGCAGGCGGAGAAGGAAACATGCAGTAATTGTAATGTTTATAGGTCGCCATCGGGTGGCGGTGTAGCCTAGTCATTTAAAATGTAAAGAATCTCCATATAGCAGCAAAACTACTACATTCAGGCACAGCGAGCCATACACACTCGCAGTGCACCTAACCAAACAACGAAACTCTTCGATTATGGAGCAACAAGTCTAGATGCATATCAGAAACTATGTTCATCTTGGACTAAAGCCATTGGTTTGATACACTTACTGTTTTCTTTTTTATATGGTGAGTGATCTATGTTACGGGATTGTTTACTCGTACGGGTTTGTGTAGTCGCTCCTTTGAGTTGGCTCAGTCTAAAGCCCCTTTGAAACTGTCTACAGGATGTGTTTAAATGTTTAATGTTTCTGCTTTAACACATAGTTAGCAGTTATTTTTTAAAGTTTGGGAACTTGATCACCTTTATATTGTACCTCAGTTAGTATGAGGAGGTCTGCTAGCATGACATATATGAGAAATGCTGATTTTAATGTTGTTCTATTGAATCTATCAATGGCCCTACATACAGTTGTTTCTATACTAGTCAATGACACTCTAGTTGATATATTCATAAGATGATACTGTGGTTGACTAGTTTTGATTGGTTTAAACCTGCTCAGTAGTTACTGCTGTCTGAAATAAACCTGTTTTCCTGGAGTTTTATAAGTGAGTTATATGCCATGACTTTTCTGTTACCTACTTTTTTATCCTGTGTGGTTTCCGTACTCCGTTTGCTGTGTGTGTTGTTCCTGCTGTTTGTTATTTTGTGTTATATTTTATTGGTAAGGATGGCCCACTGATTTGTTTGAGCTGCAACCTGCTGTGACATAATGAAAGAAAGAATCCTCAACACTTAGATTAATGAACAGATCATCATATTTCCAGGCTAATTGTAGTAATAGACTCTCATTTTTGGAAGGGCATACCATCAATTGGGTATTGCAAATGGAACACTGAACATATAAAATTATAAAATACTAAAACCTCACTTGCTTTTCTACAGAAGTCACTTGTTTTTGACTATCCAAAACAGTTTTCTGGAATAATGAAGGTATACAATCGTCAGAGGCCTTTCTTGACATTAGCCCTATGACTGTGTGGATATTCACTGTGTTCTCCAGTTCTCTCCTATATCTGAAATACATGCCATATGTCAAATGGTGATCATGTAAACTGCAATATGTGTGACGTGCGTGTGAGTGGGCATGTGTGTCCCCTGTGATGGGCAGGCACCCTATTCAGAAGTATTTCACCTTGCATCCACTAAGTGCTGAAATAGGTTTCACCTCACCCATTATCCTGCATTTGAAAAAGTGAACTACCAGAGAATGAATGAATTTTGTGGATGTCAACAGAAGAGAAAATGAGTTAAATAAAAACAGAACATTAAAGCATGTATTATAATCCTCTGTTTTTACAAAACAAACTGCAATTTCAGAACCTAGAACATAATTAGAAACTAAAAACAAAAAAATGCATAGAAAAAAGTAATGCACTTAGATCACAAAATTTGCACATTATTTCAGAAATAAAGATCACAATTTCAGAAACAATGGCAGTAGATAATTTTGCAGCAGTAAATATGCATTTAAGTATTCTTTTCGAAAATGTTTGTGTAGCAGAAGGAAAAGTTATGCTTTACCATAATCACAGAAGGAAATAAAACTTAAACAGTATAGATGCTTGCCACTCCTGACATGGACATGAAGGATGAATGGGGAACTGACTGAATACCATCAACCCTGACAAGGGAAGAAACGGAAGAGAAATTGTTACTGAGAATGGACCAACATTTTACAGATAGTACAGTTGTGCTAGTAACTTACCATAAATGAAGCTGTTCAAGTATAGTCACTGTTGCAGTCCCCACTTTTGGGATTCCTGTCTTCAGGTAGCCTGACTGGCTGGCCCAACTTCCACAGCTTTACCTTCCTATGGAACTTGGCTAACACCTACCTACCACTGTACAAAGATGTCAGTGCTATAAGTGGTGCATCAGCAATGTCATCTTCACCTCTTTCTTATTATGGCTAAAGCCAGGCCGAAGACCTTAGTGCCAAAGTCCAAGTGGACCAGATCATGATAGCCACCTGTACATAAGGTCCATCACAAATGCCCCCAGTCCCCCTTTCCAAGTAGTAGGTTCAAGTAAAGAAACAGAGGGAGGGGGACCTGGTAGGCAGGTGATAGTGAAGGTGCAGAAAAATGAACTACGGTACCACCTCAACCCAGGCAGCAAAGAATTAGAAGTAGTCAGAAGAAAGAGGAGGGCAGGAGGGTGGGTAGCTGGACTTCAACACTGAATTTACTTGAACTTCCAACATTTACATTAAGTTCCTAATATGTTGTTCATCACAGTATTCATCGTCATAGTCCTGACTTTTGGAAAGACTGTAAAAGCGTTAAGAAATGGGGGTCTGGAGAAAGAACAGTAGGAGATAAAGCCCTGCAAAACAGCAGAGGCAAAGCATGTCTTTTTGAAATAAAAAAACAAAGTTACCCCCCTCCCGAAAAAAAAATCATAAAGTTAACATACAGTGCAGTTCTCATGCATGGTGATCTCCACAAAAGAAAGAACTAAAGATACTTTAGTCCCCTCTTGCTGTACCCAGTTAAAACATATAGTCAAGCCCACATCTACATATTATAATTTCATATGCACTCTGACTAAACAGAATTTTAACTTACATTACTGCCCCTACATGTCCACAAAACTTCTACACTGTTTCTTTCTGTCCATATAGATTACATCCTCATACTTCAGTCCCCTCTTGTTCTACCCAGTTAATACTTATAGTTTAGCCCACATCTATGGATTTTCATATTCTGATAAAACATTAACTGCCTCTTTCTATCCATACAGATCATATTCTCATCTTAACATTTCAGTAGCTAATATACATATTCTTGTATACATTTTCCAGATACAGGACACCAGATAAACATCTTTACTATCAATTCCATTCATTCTTGAACTGAGTCAATGTACTGATCCCAAAATGACCACTTATGTACATGCATTTTCCTTTGTTATGCATACTTATTAACATCACATATTACATAGTGGCATGAGTACACATTCAATTATAAAAGAGAAAAACAAACCATTACAACAATTTTTTTCAAGCATTATACAAATATGATTTTTGTCTTAACAATTACTATTCAATTTAACATCACTTAGATAAGACTCCTCAAGTCCTGCCTTCCCTGAAATATTATACATTTTCCTTGAGCACATCTATCTTTGGTGCAATTCTCTTTTTCATTTCTACTATTATTTCCATACCTTCTTTCATCTTGATGAGTTTGACTTTAGATTTCAAGTTCTTAGCAATTATTTTCTTAGACACTAACATAACCAAAAATTATAAACGACTTACAATAACTCGGTTCTTCGATTCCTAAATTCCAACATAAGTGCATTAGTTCCTCCATTCCTCCTTCATGTGAAACTCCTTTCCCATTAAGTTAGCCACAGTTTCTTGTGGATACACTTCAATACCATTCATATCTGTACAGTCCAACAAATGCATTCCCAATTACCTCTTTCTCTCACTCTCTCCTGCTGTCCTGTATCACTTATCTAACAGCTGTCATTAACCTCAGAAAACATTTTATGAAGCTTGTTAAATGTATAAAAGCACCTATGGAAATATTTCCATGTGAAAAATCAAATTTCCTTGACTTTGTACCATATCTTGGGGCTAGCTGCATTTCTATCCATTGTTTATTATACAGTGTTTTATTGTTATCTGCATATATGGCACCTTATCTATTCGCTTCTTACGCTCTCCCTTATTTTTTATGTCTACTAAAGCACTATATGCTCTTCCTAGTTTCTTTTTTCTTTTGGCACTTTCTGCTCTTGGTTCTAAGTGATTCAACCAACTCAGGTCTAACTTTTTTGTAGATCAGAGTGTAACATGTGTGTGCTATGTCTTTAAGAAGCATGCAAGGCTGGGCATGCACATATAAATTGCAGACAAGTGCAATCCCTAGTGCCATTTTGTAGAAGCAGCCAGAGATTAAGCATGTATGATCGCAGCTGTTAATTTGTATATAAGTTACCTAAGTTATAGTCAGTAACCTCTATAGTGAAGTGTTTATATAAAATAAAGCTGTTTAAACCGAATCCACGAAGACTTGTTTATTCATGTACCAACACGAAAGCGACATGGTGTCAGATCCGGGATGGAAGAGAAAGGAACATTCGGAGCCAAGACGACAGCAAAGTTAAAACAGAGAGAAAAGAGTACAAACATAACCAGAGAGAATCAAAGGTAATGAGAAATCATATGAATTACCTACTAGATGCGAAAAGAGACAAGAAGGGGAACTGCAAGGGCACAAACCACATTTTCAGGCAAGCAGAAAGTACAAAAGAGTTTGTTAACTAAAGAAAATGTTTAAGATAAAAGTATCTGACAAACCGATTAACAGTAAAGTACAAAATAAGTCGGTTTAAAGCAAAACGAGTGTGTTTAAGGCAGAATTGCCATGTTTAGAGTAAAATGAGCACCAGGAAAGTATAATAAGCAAAGAAAAGGACTTAAATGAGCAAAACTAGTATAATAAGCAAAGAAAAGGGCACATTAAGCAAAAATAAAGCAAGATGACTGTATGTCTTTGGGCAAAGTGCTGTGTTTGAGCATAACTGCGACTTCGTACTGCATCAAGGGCGTGATTAAAGTGATTTGAAGTATCTTAGAGTGTGTGAAAGTGCTTACAGTGTGTGTATGTATTTCAAAGAGCTTGTATGCAAAGTGCAACTAATTCATACAATCCAGTCAAAGCAAAGTGCAACTAATTCATACAACCCAGTCAAAGCATAGTCATTTTGAAGAAAACTTCTTGACCTGGATGTGTACATTTGCAAAGTGCTGCCATTACAGAGTGCTTCTTGTACTGTAGAGAGTTGCCTAGCAAGGTACCGCCATTTTGCAAACATTTCAGTGTGTTGTATTTAGTTAATCACACAGTGCAGTTACTTCGAAAGCTATTGAGTTTTGAGCAACAGATGCTCGATTTATTCACACTGAAGTAGTTGCTTGATATGTTTCTTGCATTGATAAAAGGTGTTTTGTGAAAAAGATTACAAAAGTATTACAGTGCTTGTGAATTACTCATTTGCATCGTAAAGTTCTCGAATGTTTCTTAAAGTAATGGCTTCTCTACCTTTATCGATAAAAAACTTCCAAGCAATAACTTTAGCATTTCTGCCTTTACCAATTCCGAGAGTGCATGAATTTAGCATTTCTGCCTTTACCAATTCCGAAAGCATAGCGAGTGATGATAAATTACTTTAACATTTTTGCCTCTACTAATTCGCAAACTCATTTCACAAAGCTCTGTAAAGCACTGAACAATCCGAAAAGCTATTTTGCAAAGCTCTGCGAAGCATTGAACAGTCCGTGAAGGTTTTTTGCAAAATTCAGCAAGGTTCTCAAAGTACAATAGTGTGTCAAGAAATTTGAAAAGTTATTTTGCAACATACATTATCGAGAAGTTTATTTTGCAAATCCTAGTTATTCAAAAGTACTGCAAGTTTGTTCATTCGCATATTATAGATAAGCTCAATGGAAGAAAAAAAGAAATTATGTCTTACCATAACGTTCCATGTGCATTGTTCATCTCGCCTTTGTTCTTACACACGGGTTCGGAGCAGAGGTCGGCTCCGAGTCGGCCGCATCACAAGCTCTGCATCTAAGAGAAGCTCGAGACTCAGTGTGTATCCCATGATCCTCTCTGCTATCCCTCAGATCTAGTTTGCAAGAAACTATTTTGCTCCAATACCAAGTGCGTCTAATGCCTACGCAATCACACATCAAACCATGAAACATTAGAACAACAACACATATATGTGTAAATATGGAATGTAACCTAGCAATGAGAGGATATTGTAAGTCATTTAGGAATAGACCAATCAAACCTTAGTCATACCAGTTCTTCCAGAACGTGCTGGGGGAAGGAGGGAGGGAATGTAAGAACAAAGGCGAGATGAACAATGCACATGGAACATTATGGTAAGACATAACTTCTTTATGTGACATTGTTCAATCTCGCCATTTGTTCTTACACACGGGAAGCGTCCCTAGCTCCATAACCCTGGGTGACTCACGGAAGAATGTTCCTGAGCACAGTGGAACCAAAGGAAGTCCTGTCTTTAGAGGCCTTGTCCACCTTGTAATGTGTGATAAATGTATGAGGCTTTGCCCACGTTGTTGCTGCACAAATAGTGTCCAACGGTAAGCGAGCCGCATGGGCCAAGGAAGTAGAAATGGCCCTAGTAGAATGAGCCTTAGGCTTGAAAGAAAGTGGTTGATTAGCAGCTGAATGAACAAAATTGATGCACTCCGATAGCCACTTGGATAAGGTACCCTTTGAAACCGGCATGCCTTTCCTACTGTCTGCGAATGACACAAATAGCGGATCAGATTTCCTGCAAGCTTTAGTTCTGTCTAGGTAAAATCTCAGTTGCCTATGTAGATCCAATTTGTGTAACATGTATTCCAATTTATTTGAATGGTTTTTGAAAAATGTAGGGAGTTCTATAGATTGGTTAATATTTAACACCGAACAGATTTTGGGGAGAAACAATGGGTTTGTGCGTAAGGAAACTCTGTCTGGATGGAAAATCATGTAAGGTGGTCTCACTGACAAAGCTTGAAGCTCCGAAATTCTTCGAGCTGAGGTAACAGCAATAAGAAAAAGGGTCTTCCATGACAAAAACTTCAGTGGACGGGATGAAGCAGGTTCGAAGGGCGCTAGCATAAGCTGGGACAACATCAAGTTTAGGTTCCATGGGAAAACTGGTTCTCGAATGGGTGGGCGAAGGTGGAAAGTACCCTTCATGAAGGCCTTACAAAGCCTGTGGGACATAATAGTGGACTCACCTTCACCTACATGGAAGTTAGATATGGCCGCTAACTGTACTCTTATAGTGGATGTAGAAGCCCCTTCATAAAAAAGAATGGATAAGAATTCCAATATTTTGTGTATCGGGGCTACCAGAGGATCAATACCGTGATCTGATGCCCAACACGCAAAGCGCTTCCATTTGCTCCTGTATAGCTTTCTGGTGGAGGATTTATGAGAAGAAATTAGAATGTGTTGTACTGCAGAGGACAAAAGATTCGACCTGGCTAAACAGGGAAGCGGAGCAGCCAAGCTGTCAATTTGAGGGATTGAAGGGATGGATGAAGAACTCCTGACGAGAGAGTCAATAGGTCTGGCACTGGGTCCAGAATCCAAGGTTCCTCTATCTGATGGGATCAAATGAAGGGAAACCAGATCTGTCGAGGCCAGAACGGTGCTATCAGGATGATCGTCCTTTCCAGGTCCCTGGCTTTCTGAAGAAATTTGGGTATCAAAGGAATAGGAGGAAATACATACAGGAGACCCGGGGGCCAATTGTGCACTAGAGCGTCCCTGGGGACACTCCCCGGAGGGGGAAGTAGGGCAAAGTAGCTTCTGCATTTGGCATTCAAAGGGGATGCAAATAGATTGCAGCAAGGCTGGCCCTATCTGCGGAAAATCTTTTCTGCCACTTGAATTTTCAAGGACCACTCGTGTGGTAATAAGATGGCTCTGCTCAGCCTGTCCGCAATGACGTTGGATGACCCCGGGATGTGCGTTGCTATCAGAAAGCAACCCGTGGACGCAGCCCATTGCCAAATTCTCAGGGCCTCTCTGCATAATAGGTAAGACCTGGTTCCGCCTTGTTTGTTTATGTACCAGACCACTGACATATTGTCCGTCTGAACTGCTATTGTTCCCAGAGGCAAAGATTCATGAAAGTGTTGCAATGCCAGAAACACTGCTCTCAACTCCAGGACATTGATGTGCAGATTGTACTCTGTTTTGGACCATTCTCCTTGGACTGTTGCCCCCTGAAAAAGCCCCCCCCCCACCCCATCAGGGAAGCGTCCGTGGTTATGGTGGCTGTAGGGCTGGGCAGGACAAAGGGGCGACCTTTCGTCAGATCTTGACTGTCCATCCACCATTGAAGATCCCGCTTGCAAGACTCCGTGATCAATATGTTGTGTGACAAAGGGAGTTTCTGGAATGACCACTGCGCGAACAGCAGCCACTGTAGGACCCTCATGTGCATTCTGCCCAGAGGAACTGCAATAAGAGAAGCTACCATCATGCCTAGGACTTTCAACACTTGCGCAGCAGGGGCTTTTCTGCTCTGCAGGAGAATAGCGATCTGATCCCTGAGAGATGACACCCTTATCAGGGGAAGCTTTATCACTGTTGCTGTTGTATCCAACTCTGCCCCTATAAATGAGACACGCTGTGAGGGCGATAAGGTAGACTTCTCGAAGTTGATTGAGAGTCCTAAATGGGAACAGAGGCCGAGTGTGTAGTCCCTGGCTTGTACAAGATGATGCTCGGTGGTGGCGGTAAGGAGCCAGTCGTTCAGATACGGAAACACTCGGAATCCTAGCCATCTCAGGTGAGACGCTACTACTGCCATGCATTTGGTGAACACCCTGGGGGCTGAGATGAGACCAAAGGGCAGCGCTCGAAATTGGAAATGACTGGCACCCAGCCGGAAGCGCAGGTATTCTCTGGACACTCTGGCCATTTTGATGTGGTAGTATGCGTCCTGGCGATCTATCGAGCACATCTAGTCGTCCTTCTGTATAAAGGGAAGGATCGATTGTAGCATGACCATCCGGAACTTTTCCTTCCTCACAAAGGAGTTGAGTTTGCTGAGATCCAATATTGGTCTCCAGTCCCCTGTCTTTTTTGGAACTAAAAATAACCTTGAGTAAGTTCCGGACCCTCTCTGGTCCGCCGGGACTGGTTGGATGACTCTTTTTTCGAGCAGCTTTGCAATTTCTAAGGCTGCTGGGTCTCGCAGATGGGGTGGAACATCTGGAAATCTCTTTTGTGCGGGGGGAATGGACATAAAGGGAATGTTGTATCCCCTGGTTACTATGCTTTTTACCCAGGAATCTGAAGTAAGGTTTAGCCAGGCCTCTGGGTACAAAGCCAAGCGACCACCGACTGCCTCCAGAGTAGGACAGTCGGGCCTCCACTCAGGAATGCTGGAAAGGCTTCCCAGGGACAGTATCCCTGTCGCCCTGATGCTGCGGACCTCCTCTGCTGCCTGGGCGGCGTGTTCCATTCCCCCCCCCCTCTGCCTCTGGAGGGGGCATCACTCTGTGTGGCCTGGTAAGATCCCTGAGTCTTACGGAACCACATTTTTCCGCCTCTTTGCCCTTTGGGATATGGTCTAGTCGGAGTGGAAAAACTGACCCCTACGGCAGACAGGGTCTTACCTTCTAGCTCGCACCGAGTGAGAGTCTCCTTTACTTTGGGCCCAAACAAGGTGGCACCATCAAAGGGGGCGTTGGCAAAGGAAGACTTAAAGGCTTCTGCAAAGGAGCACAGCTGCATCCAGGATTGTCTATGTAGAGCAATCGCTGAGGCTGCAGCCCTACTCGAACCCTCGGCTGCATACGAGATGAGCCTCATGGACGAGTTGACTATTGAAGTGAGGGTGTTTAGCTGTGCTGTCACTTTGTCCGAGACAGCAGCATCTGTGTTACCCTGGAGGATATCTCCCAGCTCTTTAATGAGATCCCTCTGAAGTCACGTAAAATTCGTCAGGTGGTTCAGCGAACGGTTGGAAAAGGCAGCTGAGCTAAAAACGTGCTTCCCATACCTGTCCATAGTCCTAGAATCCTTATTAGGAGGATGGACAGAGGAAGATGCTTCGGACATTTACTTTTTTGTGGCTGCCGCTACCACCATAGCATCGACTGGGACTCCTTTGGTAAGACAAGTCTTGTCCTGGGGGGCGGTAATGTACTTGTTTGGTCTCCGAGGCACTGGTTCCACTGTATCTGGTGTCTCCCATGCCCTTCGAGTTATCAGGTCCATTAGCTCATCGAAGGGCGGGGTCACCCAGGAGGTAGAAGGTTGAGCCCCAAACGCCTTCAGCAACACCGATTCATCTTCAGTGGGGGCAAGTGACTGCCAATCACCCCTCTGCCTCAAGATCTCCAGGATGTCAGCAAACGAGACATCCTCAGAGGGGGAACGTGGGGACCCCTCTGCCTCATCCAAATCGGTATCAGATGTTAGAGATTCCTGCGGGGAATCAATGTGCCTCCTCTTGCACAATCTTTTCCTCGGAACCTCATCAGAGGGGGAATCTGGTGAAGCCTCCGAGGAACAGGGGACACCCTCTGGGGCTAGCTGAGGTGTTGGGACTCTATGCTTGGAAGGGATCGCGGGTACAGAAGTAGAATGTGGCCCTTTAGGGGAAGGAGAAGATGACTCTGATGAAATAGATGTCTTCTCAGACAAGACCTTCCTCATAAGATCGAAAGCCCCCAACCTTCGGGCCGAGGATTCCTCCAGATCCGAAGAACCGGGAAGCTTCCCCGACACCGGAACCAGGGGCTCCGACCCAGAGGACGGAGCCAAACTGATCTGTGCCGATGCCCCGAGGGGGAGAGTCGGGACCGAAAATTTGGTACGGCTCTCGGCCCTGGAACCAAGGAGAGACAGTCGGCTCCGCGACCCCTCGATAGGCTCCGAAGGCGAAGTCAGCGGTGCCGATCGCACAGTAGAAGGCTTCAGCACCGAGGGTTCCACTATCATTGGTTCATCTTCTCCCAGCTCCGAAGACTGGATAGGTCTCGAAGGAGGATCCGTCGGAGACACAGGGAGGGCTTCCAGTTTCGACACCAATTGGGATGAAACCGCAATTAGCTTGGACAGAGCCATGTTCTCCATAAGCTTCTGTACGACACGGTCCATGTCATAGGTTCATAGGTTCATAGGTTCATACTAGGCTATCTGCCCGAGGGCATTTACAAGCCTAGCCCATAGTTTTGTGGCTTACGCCACCCCTTTAGTATGGGGAACTATACCCATTATTTTGCTGTGCCTCTGTTGAGCAGTGACACTGAGGTAATCCCTGGGGTATATCTGCGATCTCCCATCCATTGGTCAAGATTTCTCTTGAACAAGGCCAGCGAGGTGCTCTGCCTCACATATACCGGGATTTTATTCCACAGCATAGGGAGTCTTTGGGTGATGAATCTATCCCTCCAGCACGCGTCCTATTAATAGCCGTGTCGAGGTTTAAGTCTCCGCCCTTGTGGCTCTGACGGATCTAGATTTTTGAGGTGAAGCATATTCATCAAATCTGGGTTTGACATGGCCTTGTATGTTAGGCAAAGGTCACCTCTGAGCAAGCGGTAAGCGACTGAATAGAGCTGGAGTTCTTTCAGTCGGGCAGCATAGGACAGATGTTTGAGACCCTTTATCCTTTTGGTGAGGAACTTTGTGGCCTCTCCAGCTGCTGCAAGTGTCGGGTCAGATACATTCGAATGGGGCATTGTACTCAATCATTGGTCTGATGAGTGATGAGTATAGGGAGACTATGACCTCCCTTGATCTAGATGAGAATCCCTTCATGATAAGGTGGGCAATGTAGAAGGTCTTCCTAACTACTTTAGCTACATGGGTGTCGAATGACAGACTACTATCAACCTGGGTCCCCAGGTCCCTGATAACTTCTTCTGTACTCAGTGGATTGCCACCTATTTGGTAGCTAGGGGTAACCCTGTTTTTCCCGAAGGGTATGACTATGCATTTTTTGGCATTTAACTTTAGGCCATGGCTCTGGCACCAGTTATCCGTTTCTGTGAGACCCTTCTGAAGGATATCTGTGTCAGATGTGTTTTCTACTATGGCCAGTTTGCAGTCATCTGCAAACTTTGTCAGCCATAACCCTCCTGTGTTTGCTTGTACTTGGAAAAGTAGATGCCAAACAAGAGTGGGCCCAGGACTGAGCCCTGTGGTACACCACTTGTGACAGGCTTTGAGTCTGACATGGCGCCAGCAACTCTGACCCTGTGGGTTCTGTCACTCAGCCAGTTTGCAACCCATCTTGTGATGTATGGGTTAACATTTAAGCTGATGAGTTTTTCAATGATACCCGAGTGGAGTATTGTATCAAAGGCCTTCGCCAGATCGAGGTAGGCTGTATGGACTGCCTTCCGCTCAACAATGGCTTTGGTGACTGTTTGAAAAAGTCAACCAAGTTTAGAAGGCATGATCTGCCTTTGACAAAGCCAAACTGGGATGGATCCAAAGTCTGCAAATTCCCTATGTCTTTATTTATGAGGTCCATTATGATCCTCTCCATGGCTTTGCAGATAAGGCTTGTCAAGCTAATGGGCGGTAATTTCAGGGTCAGTGGAGGCACCGCCTTTGTGAAGTGGGACCACAGTTGCAGTGCGCCACTCCTGGAGTGATCCAGAGGTAAGACTATGATTAAACAGCTGTCCTAGCTGTGGGTTTAATTCCTCGTTGAGTTCGTGGAGCACACAGCCGGGGACACCATCAGGTCCCATGGATGCTGTGTTTTGCTTTGGAGAGAGCAGTTCTCACTTGGGCGTTGGAGATGTTTGGGGGCTGCAATCGCTTGGTATAGATATCTCTCCTTTTGGGGGGGAGAAGTTTGCACTGAACCTGTCAGCCAGTATGTTGGCAATGTCTGTAGGATCAGTAATCTTCACATCATTTTGAACTAGTTCTGAGCATATCTGGGAGTTTCCTCCCAGGTTTCTAACATAGCTAAAGAAGGCCTTATGATTGTCTTTTGAGTCTTTAGCTATTTTTCTCTCAAAATTTGCTTTGGATGATTTTATGAGAGCTCTTAGTTTTTACTTATAGTGATCAAGGGTGTCTTACCTTTTAAGGATTTTGCTCTATCTTGTAGTAGCTTCCTCCTTTTGTTGTAGAGTTTGTTTATGGCTGGGGTCCACCAGAGTGACGCTTGCCTTTGGTACAAAGAGTCTTTGTTTTGCTTGGGATTGCCTTATCCATGCAGTCCTGCAGGTGCTGGTAGAAGGCATTTGTAAGTGATTCAGCGGCTTGAGTACTGTTTTCCGTCGGCTCGGGGCCTTAAAGGAGACCACACTAGTCTTTAGAAGTGTGAAGTCGGCTTTGAGAAGTTCTTTACTGTGGTCTTTTTTATTTCAGGTGGGGGTGGGATAAGGACCTCCAGCGAGATTAGTTTGTGATCTGATCTCACCAGTGAGGGGTATACTTCGGTGTTGAACATTGTGCTCCCATGTTCGTGATGATGAGATCAAGTATGTTTTCTCCTCTTGTGGGGATGGTGACTAGTTGTTCCATGGCATTTGAGTTTATGAATTCCAGGAACTTTTGGGCTAGGGTGTTTGGGCTTGAGTAGTGTTCCCAGTCTATATTAGGGTAATTGAAGTCACCTAGTATGATGGTGTTTGGTGATACATTTATCCCTCTAGTGTTTTCAGGAAGGCCATGTGAGGTTCCTGAGTTTGTGAGGGTGGCCTGTAACATGCTACAATTTGCAGAGCAGTCTTGCCTATGGTTAATTGCACCTGGATGGTCTCCGATGCATTGTCGCGTTGCCACCAGTCTTGAGGTGTGGGTGTCTTTGATGAATATGGATACCCCTCCTTTCTTGGTATTGTCCGGATTTTGGGGCGGAACGCATGATAAGAGGTAAAACCTGATAGTGCTGGGGTGCTCTCAGGAGCCTTGAACCAGGTTTCTGTCACTGCACAGACATCGATGTTCTCCATACTGAGAAGGGCCTCGAGGCGTGCATTTTGAGATTTAGACTTCTGGCATTGAGCAGCATTACCCTTAGTTTTTTTCCTTTTTGTGTTCTAGGGTGGTAGGTTTAGAATTTGAGCCTTGCCTAAAAAGGCACTATGGGGTGGCAAGAGCCTTTGCCAATATCCGGAATCCCAGGGTGACAGGTGCAAGCCGTCCCTTGAAGCAGCGTGGCTTGTCCAGCATGTCATCCCAGGCAGACAGACATTGGATCCCCTTTGAATGACACCAGAGTTTAAGCCAATTGTTAAAGCTGATCATCTTATCTCTGTATTGTGGCATCATTCTTGGTGAAGGTAGGATACTGCTCAAGGTCAGGGTCATACCTGCCTGGGCTACATAATCAGAGAGCTCCTCAATGTCTCTTTTCATGTAGTCCAAGGAGGCGTCTCAGGTCGTTTACACCAGCGTGGACAATGACTGAGTCATATTTGTACCTGCTGTTGAGAGACCTGAGTGCTTGCGTTATGTGGCGGATTCTAGCGGTGTGATGAGTATAGGGAGACTATGACCTCCCTTGATCTAGATGAGAATCCCTTCATGATAAGGTGGGCAATGTAGAAGGTCTTCCTAACTACTTTAGCTACATGGGTGTCGAATGACAGACTACTATCAACCTGGGTCCCCAGGTCCCTGATAACTTCTTCTGTACTCAGTGGATTGCCACCTATTTGGTAGCTAGGGGTAACCCTGTTTTTCCCGAAGGGTATGACTATGCATTTTGGCATTTAACTTTAGGCCATGGCTCTGGCACCAGTTATCCGTTTCTGTGAGACCCTTCTGAAGGATATCTGTGTCAGATGTGTTTTCTACTATGGCGCCCAGTTTGCAGTCATCTGCAAACTTTGTCAGCCATAACCCTCCTGTGTTTGCTTGTACTTCGGAAAAGTAGATGCCAAACAAGAGTGGGCCCAGGACTGAGCCCTGTGGTACACCACTTGTGACAGGCTTTGAGTCTGACATGGCGCCAGCAACTCTGACCCTGTGGGTTCTGTCACTCAGCCAGTTTGCAACCCATCTTGTGATGTATGGGTTAACATTTAAGCTGATGAGTTTTTCAATGATACCCGAGTGGAGTATTGTATCAAAGGCCTTCGCCAGATCGAGGTAGGCTGTATGGACTGCCTTTCCCTCATCAATGGCTTTGGTGACTGTTTGAAAAAAGTCAACCAAGTTTAGAAGGCATGATCTGCCTTTGACAAAGCCAAACTGGGATGGATCCAAAGTCTGCAAATTCCCTATGTCTTTATTTATGAGGTCCATTATGATCCTCTCCATGGCTTTGCAGATAAGGCTTGTCAAGCTAATGGGCCGGTAATTTCCAGGGTCAGTGGAGGCACCGCCTTTGTGAAGTGGGACCACAGTTGCAGTGCGCCACTCCTGGAGTGCGTATCCAGAGGTAAGACTATGATTAAACAGCTGTCCTAGCTGTGGGTTTAATTCCTCGTTGAGTTCGTGGAGCACACAGCCGGGGACACCATCAGGTCCCATGGATGCTGTGTTTTTGCTTTGGAGAGAGCAGTTCTCACTTGGGCGTTGGAGATGTTTGGGGGCTGCAATCGCTTGGTATAGATATCTCTCCTTTTGGGGGAGGGAGAAGTTTGCACTGAACCTGTCAGCCAGTATGTTGGCAATGTCTGTAGGATCAGTAATCTTCACATCATTTTGAACTAGTTCTGAGCATATCTGGGAGTTTCCTCCCAGGTTTCTAACATAGCTAAAGAAGGCCTTATGATTGTCTTTTGAGTCTTTAGCTATTTTTCTCTCAAAATTTGCTTTGGATGATTTTATGAGAGCTCTTAGTTTTTACTTATAGTGATCAAGGGTGTCTTACCTTTTAAGGATTTTGCTCTATCTTGTAGTAGCTTCCTCCTTTTGTTGTAGAGTTTGTTTATGGCTGGGGTCCACCAGAGTGGACGCTTGCCTTTGGTACAAAGAGTCTTTGTTTTGCTTGGGATTGCCTTATCCATGCAGTCCTGCAGGTGCTGGTAGAAGGCATTTGTAAGTGATTCAGTGGCTTGAGTACTGTTTTCCGTCGGCTCGGGGCCTTAAAGGAGACCACACTAGTCTTTAGAAGTGTGAAGTCGGCTTTAGAAGTTCTTTACTGTGGTCTTTTTTTATTTCAGGTGGGGGTGGGATAAGGACCTCCAGCGAGATTAGTTTGTGATCTGATCTCACCAGTGAGGGGTATACTTCCGGTGTTGAACATTGTGCTCCCATGTTCGTGATGATGAGATCAAGTATGTTTTCTCCTCTTGTGGGGATGGTGACTAGTTGTTCCATGGCATTTGAGTTTATGAATTCCAGGAACTTTTGGGCTAGGGTGTTTGGGCTTGAGTAGTGTTCCCAGTCTATATTAGGGTAATTGAAGTCACCTAGTATGATGGTGTTTGGTGATACATTTATCCTCTAGTGTTTTCAGGAAGGCCATGTGAGGTTCCTGAGTTTGTGAGGGTGGCCTGTAACATGCTACAATTTGCAGAGCAGTCTTGCCTATGGTTAATTGCACCTGGATGGTCTCCGATGCATCGTGCGTTGCCACCAGTCTTGAGGTGTGGGTGTCTTTGATGAATATGGATACCCCCTCCTTTCTTGGTATTGTCCGGATTTTGGGGCGGAGCATGATAAGAGGTAAAACCTGATAGTGCTGGGGTGCTCTCAGGAGCCTTGAACCAGGTTTCTGTCACTGCACAGACATCGATGTTCTCCATACTGAGAAGGGCCTCGAGTGCGTGCATTTTGAGATTTAGACTTCTGGCATTGAGCAGCATTACCCTTAGTTTTTTTCCTTTTTTGTGTTCTAGGGTGGTAGGTTTAGAATTTGAGCCTTGCCTAAAAAGGCACTATGGGGTGGCAAGAGCCTTTGCCAATATCCGGAATCCCAGGGTGACAGGTGCAAGCCGTCCCTTGCGAGCAGCGTGGCTTGTCCAGCATGTCATCCCAGGCAGACAGACATTGGATCCCCTTTGAATGACACCAGAGTTTAAGCCAATTGTTAAAGCTGATCATCTTATCTCTGTATTGTGGCATCATTCTTGGTGAAGGTAGGATACTGCTCAAGGTCAGGGTCATACCTGCCTGGGCTACATAATCAGAGAGCTCCTCAATGTCTCTTTTCATGTAGTCAAGGAGTGCGTCTCAGGTCGTTTACACCAGCGTGGACAATGACTGAGTCATATTTGTACCTGCTGTTGAGAGACCTGAGTGCTTGCGTTATGTGGCGGATTCTAGCGCCCGACAGGCAGCTTACTGTGACCTTCTCCTTACTCAGTCTGGTGGCGGGGCGTCAGTGTGTCTGACTATGGAGTCACCAATGACTAGTGTGTCTGGCATTGTGTTTGGCCTTAAGGGCTGTGACTGTTTGACACTCTGACTGTGAGGTCTATGTGTTGCAGGTGTTGTGTTCTGAGGTGGTGGTTGTTTGGGTGTCTGCTTTGGTGGCCTCTGCTGTTTTGGTAGATTTTTGATCAGAGCCGAGTATGTCTTTGTGTGTTTATGTGTATGATTTGAGGTTGTGATGGTACTATGTGAGACTGGGTCTATAGTGTGTGTGGTAACCTTCTCCTCCTGACTGGTCTTGCCAGTCCTATGTTGAAGAGCTCAGCCTCCAGTTTGGCCGTATAGTTGCATCTCGCATGTATTTGTGTTTTGTGGGAGGAGGAGAGGATTGTCTGTGTACATGAGGCAATTGTAACATTGCCTCAATATTCCCAGGTTCACCAGCTGAGCAGGAGAGGACACTAGCAACTGATCCTCGACATGCTAGAAGGACTAGACAAAAAAAAAAGATTCCGGGGGCGTGGTGACTGAGAAATGGGGGGTTGCCTTTTTGGGGTGCTATCTATAAGAGTGCCGTATCAAGGTAATAAGTACTGTAGGAGCAAGTGCTAGGTTTAACAGATAGAGAAAAGTCTACTTGGAGTCAAGTAGAGATGATCTTTAGGTATTAGAGAAAGTGCTAGTAACAGGGATGCTTAAAGGTAAGATTGAAAAGAATGCACTCTGCAGTGTGCACTAGAGAAGTTAGATATGAAAGTAGGTAACTTGAGTTTTACCTGTTTAAAAGTTAAGGTTTAGTGGAGAGTTACTATTTTTAAAACAGCAAGATGGACTGAAAGGGGTGGTTACTTTTGTATTTTGGTACTATGAAATACTGTAGGATGGCCAATAAATTTAAATAATTGAAGGGGTGGGATTTCAAAAGTGATGGTTTTGTGATTACTCACATAAGCCAGTGAAAGTAGAGAGAAATGAGATATATGGTCAGATTAACATAAGAGGCGGGCAACTAGAAAGACAGTGGTATTTAACAAGACAACTTAAATGGGTGGGAGGGAGGGATAAATTCTGCCTGACTCAGAACAGAGAGCTGTGGTCTCTTTTGAAGTTTTAATATGCTGTTAAACAGAATGCAAGCAAAACACAAGGTAAAGTAAACAAACTACAGTATTCAAAATATAGAAAGGCAATACAGAAATACAAAAAATAACAGCAAACTAACCTTTCCTTCACAGCAAAGTGTAGCAGAGTCTGGATGAGCCTTTCTGGTAAAGCTCTGAAATGTTTTAGTTTACTCCTTAAATAGAAATTTTAGTTCCTAGCTCCACCCCTCTGTTAACAAGTGATTAACCTTAAGTGACCTTTTCTGTCTTATGAATGAGTCCTTAATTAATCAGTTCTTATTTCTGCCTGACTCAGAACAGAGAGAGCTGTGGTCTCTTTTGAAGTTTTAATATGCTGTTAAACAGAATGCAAGCAAAACACAAGGTAAAGTAAACAAACTACAGTATTCAAAATATAGAAAGGCAATACAGAAATACAAAAATAACAGCAAACTAACCTTTCCTTCACAGCAAAGTGTAGCAGAGTCTGGATGAGCCTTTCTGGTAAAGCTCTGAAATGTTTTAGTTTACTCCTTAAATAGAAATTTTAGTTCCTAGCTCCACCCCCTCTGTTAACAAGTGATTAACCTTAAGTGACCTTTTCTGTCTTATGAATGAGTCCTTAATTAATCAGTTCTTATTTCTGCCTGACTCAGAACAGAGAGAGCTGTGGTCTCTTTTGAAGTTTTAATATGCTGTTAAACAGAATGCAAGCAAAACACAAGGTAAAGTAAACAAACTACAGTATTCAAAATATAGAAAGGCAATACAGAAATACAAAAAATAACAGCAAACTAACCTTTCCTTCACAGCAAAGTGTAGCAGAGTCTGGATGAGCCTTTCTGGTAAAGCTCTGAAATGTTTTAGTTTACTCCTTAAATAGAAATTTTAGTTCCTAGCTCCACCCCCTCTGTTAACAAGTGATTAACCTTAAGTGACCTTTTCTGTCTTATGAATGAGTCCTTAATTAATCAGTTCTTATTTCTGCCTGACTCAGAACAGAGAGAGCTGTGGTCTCTTTTGAAGTTTTAATATGCTGTTAAACAGAATGCAAGCAAAACACAAGGTAAAGTAAACAAACTACAGTATTCAAAATATAGAAAGGCAATACAGAAATACAAAAAATAACAGCAAACTAACCTTTCCTTCACAGCAAAGTGTAGCAGAGTCTGGATGAGCCTTTCTGGTAAAAGATAAAGGCCTGGAAGAACGGGTCAAAAGGGCCGAAGACGGCACCGATCGAAGAATCGACGGTGGAGGCAGCTCCGACACCGGTTCCAAGACCTGGGGTTCGATCAAAGGTAATCGTTCGATGCTCGGCCCCGAGGTCTGAGGAACCGGCGAACGAACTCTGGAAGAGGTGCTCGGAGCCGAGGACCTGGGCTCTGACACCTTCGACGTCTTCCACCCTTTCAAAGACCTAGAAGTTTGGTAAGCCTTCTCCAAGGCTTCTAAAAAGTCTGGCTTGATTAAGCCTCTGTCTATCAGCTTCCTGCGCCTCTCCATCATGACCCTTCCACTAAAGGAATGACAGATAGAGCAGTCTTCCTGCAAGTGGAGAGGGCCAAGACAGTAGACACAGGAAGCATGATTGTCGGTGATGGACATTTTTTGTCCACACTGACACCTCTTAAATCCAGATTTTGCTTTTTCCGACATGTCCAACAACAGATAAACAATTCACACACTATCTACTGTAAGAATGTATAAAGGAATAGAAACACTGCACACAAAGTTAAATGCAAATCCAACTAGTAGTAACTATCTAATTTAAACTACTAACAAACTACTGTCAGAGCCCTGATAGGAAAAGGGTAGGCCTAAATACCACAAAAAGGCTATAGATACTATCTATATATATATATATATATATATATATATATATATGAGAAACACCACTAACTATTGTAGAAAAAACACACACACACTCTATACTATAATACTATACAGCAATATAACAACTCTTATGAAAAGATAAGAAATAGAAAAAATTTCTACTGGCCCGAGCTCTCTCGACGCGATCTTGTTGCAGCGGCAAACTAGATCTGAGGGATAGCAGAGAGGATCATGGGATACACACTGAGTCTCGTGCTTCTCTTAGATGCAGAGCTTGTGATGCGGCCAACTCGGAGCCGAGGATCGGCTCCGAACCCATGTGTAAGAACAAACGGCGAGATTGAACAATGTCACATTATAAGTTCAGAGTACAAAGACATCGAGCAAGTACTGTTTATGCACATGTATATGTGTGTGTATTCTTGCATAGTTGTAAGATTCTTCGCTGGTATGAGTTAATATGGCAGACGGATTTCGAAAACCACAACCACTTGTGTTTGATCAGGATATTGCAGAGAGCTGGAGAGTATTTGAACAAGAGTATGATATTTTCATACAAGCAGCTTATGCAGACAGAGATGCATGTACCAGGGCATTCATTTTGTTAAACTTAGCAGGGTCTGAGGCCATAGAAAGAGAGCATTCATTTGTATATGCACCAGCAGTGTATGAAGGGGAAGGTGCAGGCCACCACATTGTTGTGCAAGCTGAACCCAGAGAAGATCCAGAGTGTTTGAAGCGCAAGTTTAGAGAAATGTGCAACCCTCAGACGAATATTACATTAGAGAGGCATTTGTTTTACACAAGAAATCAGAAATCAGGGGAAACATTTGCAGCTTATATAACTGACCTGAGAAACAAAGCTAAAACGTGTCAGTTTGTTGATGTGAAAGATGAGTTGATAAAGGACAGGCTTGTATGTGGTATTAACAGTACTGCTGTAAGAAAGATTTTGCTTTGTGGCATGATTTAACACTGAGCAAAGCAATAGAGATTTGTCATAGCCACAAGGTAACTGAAAGACTTACGAATATGCTTGCAAGTGACAAAAGCATGGTTTCAGTGAGCTCCAGAGCAAACATAGACACTATGCAACACATGACAAACAAGAACAGGCCTAAGCACATGGCAGCTACAGGGTTTCCAAAGAAGCCATGAGGTTTTCCAGCAAGTTTCAGAAAGAGTGCAAGCTCTACCGGCAGCTCAGTGCAACATAAACATGAGTCGAAAAAACACAAATTTAGCTTTATTGTTAACTGTTGCAACTGAGGTGCAAATCATGAGCCTAGAAGAGAGAAGTGTCTAGTGTCATGAGCCTAGAGCAGATAAGTGCCTAGTGGTTGGTTAGCAATGTCACAAGTGTAAAAAATGGAATCATTTCCAAACGTTTTGCAAATCAAGTAAGCCTCACATAGTTGTAAAGAACGGCTGCACAAAAAAGCAAGTTGATCAAGTAGAGCCAAAGCAATCAGCTTTCTAAGTAGATGGTGTATCAGTGCTTGGAGAAAGAATTGATGCAGTAAACTTGTTAACAAGGAGTGAAGTGTTTTGTATGGTCTGGATTAATGGAAAATCCACAGAGCTTAAAATAGACATTAGGTCAAAGTGCAAAGTTATATCAGCAGACACATTTGCAAAAGTAAGAACTAACAAACAACTCAATGTGACCAGTAGTGCGAGACCTGTTGTGTATGGAGATGAAGAATTTCAAACCAAAGGTTCAGTAATACTTTCATGGCATTTGGCTGAAAACTGTTACAACTTATTGTTCTATGTAGTCCGACGACCAGCACAACCTTTATTGGGTCTCAAATATAGTTTGAGAATGAATCTGCAAGAATCTGCTTTCTTTTGCAAAAGAAGTTCATCATGTGAGTGAATTTCGAAGTTCCAATTTTTCCAAAGCCATTTTCTCAGAGTAAGCTGATGTTTTCAATGACAAATTGGGCAAGCTTCCAGTTGTGCATTCCGTGAAGTTAGACCCAGAGATCATTCCAGTAGTTAGATCAGCAAGAAGAGCTCCGATAGCTATGCAAGATAAAGCTAAAGTTCAGTTAGACAAGGTGTGATTTGTCCAGTCACAGAACCAACTGAATGGGTATCGTCCAAGGTAGCCGCTCATAAGAAAGGCTCACATGAAATCAGAATATGCATTTATCAAAGAGATTTGAACAAAGCATTAAAAAAACATATCATCCAATGCGCACAGTTGAAGAAGTTGCAGCTCTAATACCAAATGCCACTGTGTTTTCTGTTTTGTACGCAAAGAATTCATTTCGGCAAGTAATGCTTGATCGCAAATCCTCATTTCTAACTACTTTTGGTACTCCGTTTGGCAGATACAGATTCTTAAGGATGCCATTTGGAATAAATTCTGCAAGAGATGTTTTCCAGTTTGCAATGGAACAAATCTTTTCAGGTTATCCTTGTGCCATAATAGTAGATTTATTAGTTGGAGGCAATGGTGAAGCAGAGCATGACAGAAACCTCAAAGATCTAGACAGAGCATGTGAAGTGAACTTAAAGCTCAATCCTCTGCTCAATCCTCTGAAGTCCAAATTCAGACTTCCAGAAGTAATGTATGTGGGTCATATGTTTACAAGTACAGGCTTGAGACCTGACTCGACCAAGCAAGCAGCTGTTTTGGAGATGTCGGCACCAGACAATGTGCAAAGTTTACAGCATTTTCTGGGCATTGTCAGCTATTTAGGCAAGTTTATACCAGATTTCAGTGAGTTGACAGCACCTTTGAGAGAGCTAACACACGAGAATGTTGTATGGTCATGGCTGGAACATCATCAGAAGGCATTTGATGACCTTAAGCAGAAAATTGCCACCCCACATACGTTAAGATACTATGATGTGAATAAACCATTTGTTCTTTCCTGTGATGCTTCAAAATTTGATCTTGGCACAGTTATTCTTCAAGAGGGCAGACCAGTAGCCTATGCATCTAGAGCATTAACTTAAACTGAGAAGCATTATGCTCAAATTGAGAAGGAGCTTTTGGAGACAGTATTTGCTGTTCCAAGTTTCACGATTATATTTATAGTCGAGCTATTCAGATTGAAACTGATCAACCTCTAGTTACTATTCTGAAGATGCATATGCATTCTGCTCCAGCAAGATTACTAAGAATGATGCTCAAATTTCAAAAGTACAATTTCAACTTGGTCTACATTAAAGGCAAATTGCTCTACCTGGCTGATACCCTATCCAGATCACTTAGAAGTATAACAGTACAGCTTGATGCTGAAACTTGACTTTGATGTGATGTCAATGCACACGTTTTCCACCACTAGACTTGATGAGTTAAGAGATTACACAAAGACTGATCCAATTTTACAGATGCTCAATCACTACATAAATGTCGGATGGCAGTCAAAGCAACCTAGTACATCACCTGAGGTGCAAGCGTATTTTCCTTACTGAGATGAATTGTTGATGGAAGATGACATTATTTTCAAAGGTCCTAAAACTGTTGTTCCTGCTTCCTTACAACAAGGATATATTCAGATTTTGCATTGTGGTCACCCAGGTTCATCATCCACTAAGAGAAGAGCAAGAGAATTAGTGTTTTGACCTTCATTATCAAAAGACATTGACAGAGTTCTATCTTCTTGTTCAATATGCAATAGTACTAGACCATATTTGCAGAGAGAACCGCTTCAGCTAAATCCAATACCTGAACTACATTGGTCTACTGTAGCAACTGATATCTTTCAGTAAAACAATCAACACTACTTGGTTTTGGTAGAGTCTTATTCAAATTGGTTTGAGATTGATCTGCTACCAAACTTAACCTCAACAGCCGTTATTACTAAGTTGAAACGTCATTTCTCAGTTCATGGTAGTCCACACAAACTTTATTCTGACAATGGTAATCAATTTACTAGCCAGTTGTTTCAGAAATTTGAAAGGAATGAGACATTCTAAATGTCACTAGTAGTCCTAAATATCCTCAATCCAATGGTCTAGCTGAACAAGCAGTACAGAGTGCAAAGCAATTACTTGAAAAGTCAAAGCATGACAATACCAATATATTCTTAAATTTAAAGACTCGAGGAAGCAGCCAAGGGTACACGACAACCACTTAATTTAAGTTAGTTAAGCGCTTTTGTCCCGACAATTGTGCACAATTGTTGGGATGAAAGCACTTAAACTTTGGATTAAATAAAGTAATTGTGGTGTACCCTTGGCTGCTTCCTCAAGTCTTTAAATTTTACTTGGCTTTTAATTTTTGGTTAAGGCATTCTTGAATTTACTTAATCTCATAAACAAACCCCGTGATGACAATCTTGGCTCACCTGCTCAGAGTCTTCTTTCCATAAAAACTATAACTACGCTACCTATTTCATCAAGTTTGTTGCAGCCTAAAACTAAGAACAATAAAGCCATTGAGGCTCAGTTATTTAAGAAGCATAACATCCAGAAATCTAGTTATGACAGATCGAGCAGATTTCTTCATCCACTGAGGGAAGGAGCGACGGTATGAATCCAGACAGCAAAAGATTTTGATCGAATAGGACAGATTACAAGCATTTGTGCCAAGCCGAGATCTTATTTGGTAGACTCCGAGGGTGTGGAGTGTAGGAGAAATCGCAGACATCTTCTTCCCCTACCAGAATTAACATCACTGCAGTCACAACATTATATTTGTGATGCAAACTCTAAGTCAAAGAATGAGTCATATACTGTTTCCAGACCAGAATGTGCTCAAAAGTCTGATTCTGTTCCAGAAAGTGATTCGAACATTCCACAAGTTAACCATTTTTTAGAAATTGTCCCAGTTGCCAAATCTGTTTCCCAATTTTATGTCACACAATATGAATGAGTTTCTAAGCTTAGTATAAAATACGCAGCAACATGGACTTGACTGTATATATGTATATTTAGTAGTGTATAATGCATGTCTATAGATTACCTGTGATTTCTGCATGCCAAATAGTCTCATGACAAATTGCATGATCTATTTCTCAAAGAGGGAGGATATATATCAGAGTGTAAAGTGTGTGTGCTATGTCTTTAAGAAGCATGCCAGGCTGTACATGCACGTATAAATTGCAGACACATGCAATCCCTAGTGCCATTTTTTAGAAGCAGCCAGAAAGTAAGCATGCATGATCGCAGTTGTTAGTTTGTATATAAGTTACCTAAGTTATAGTCAGCAACCTCTATAATGATGTGTTTATAAAAAATATAGCTGCTTAAACAGAACCCACTAAGACTTGTTTATTCGTGTACCAACACAAAAGCGAAATTTTCCTTTTTTCTTGCTTTATAATAGGGTCATAGGTAAGTACTAGGCTAGATGCCCTTGCAGGCCATTTTAAGCCTAGACATTTTCCTTTTGGGACTCAGATTAACCTATCCCATTTGGTGTTACCTATCCCATGGTTGATAAAAAGAAGTTATGTACCTGCCGTAATGTTCCATGTTAGTTGTCTTCATCTCACCTTCTTTCTTGCTGGTTGGGATCGGAGCCGATCCTCGGCTCCGACTCGGCCATCTTCTATAGCTCGATAGCTGTTTACTGGCTCGAGGCTACCCCTTATCCCATGATACCTAGCACTAGCTACCCAGATCTCGTTTGAAATAGCTGACCCTAGCCATAGCTAGAGAATGAACCACTCCAAACAAAATGTTGAGCACACCTGTCATGCTCTCTAAGTCAGTAGAGGAAACAATCAGAGAACACTCAGCCAGTGAAACTTGAACTCCTCTCGGTCCAATAGGACAGGGGGATGGAGGGTGGGACGCAAGAAAGAAGGCGACATGAAGACAACTAACATGGAATGTTATGGTAGGTACATAACTTCTTTATGTCAAGCTGTCTATCTCGCCTTCGTTCTTGCTGGTTGGGACAGCATCCCTAGCACCTATAATCCCGGGTGGCTCATTGGAACAGACTTTTCAGAACAGTGGAACCAAGGTTAGCTCTGCTCCTGGAGACCATATCTAGATTGTAATGAGAAATAAAGGTATGAGGGTTTGTCCACGTAGCAGCTGCACAGATAGAGTCCATGGGCAACCTAGACTGGAAGGCTACAGAGGTGGCCAAAGCCCTTGTAGAATGACATTTTGGTTTAATAGATAACTCTTTATTTCTCAGTTGATAGATGAAGGTAATAATGTGAGACAACCACCTGGATAAGGTCACTTTGGAAACTGGGAGACCTTGTTTGCCCAGAGCATAGGAAAGGAATAGTTGATCCGACTTCCTTTTATCCTTCGTCCTATACAGGTAAAAACGCAGTTGTTGAAGAACATCCAATTGATGTAATTTGTATTCTGCCTTGTTGGTGTGGTTGGGAAAAAACACAGGTAGATTGGTTTAAATTATTTTCTGATCAGACTTTCGGAAGGAAAGAGGGATTAGTCCTCAGAGCAACCCTGTCCTTATGAAAAACTAAGTATGGAGGACGGACACATAGTGCCTGAAGTTCAGAGACACATCTGAAGTAATAGCTACCAAAAAGAGAGTTTTCCAAGATAGAAACTTAATGGAGCAGGATGCTGCAGGTTCAAAAGAGGGCAAAATTAAGGAGGTTAGTACCAAATTTAGGTCCCAAGGAGGAGGGGGATCTCTCACTGGGGGTCTAAGGAGAGTAGTTCCTCTTAGAAAAGCTTTACATAGCTTATGAGACATGATGTTTGCACTAGAAAACCCAACATGAAAGTTTGAAATGGCCGCTAATTGAACCCTGATTGTAGCAGAAGCAGACCCAGAATGAAAAGGTTCTGCTAGGAACTCCAAGATTTCGTGGACTGGGGCTGAAAAGGGATCTATGTTCCTAGCCTCTGCCCAACAAGAAAAACGTTTCCATTTGCTAGCATAAGTCCTTCTAGTGGCGGACATGTGCGAGGAGAAAATAATTTCACGTACGGCCGGGGAAATGCTGGGAAGCCTGGCTAAGGTTGGAAGTGGAGCAACCAAGCTGTGAGCTGCAGTGTTTGGAGGGACTGATGCAGCCCGCCTGACTGATGAATCAGTAGGTCTGGAATCGGGTCCAGAGTCCAGCGCTGATTGAGAAGGTAATGGTGCAGGAACGGAAACCATATCTGTCGAGGCCAGTAGTGGACAATGAGGATCATTTTGCAACCCAACGATATTGCTTTCTGTATGAGTATCGGGGGAAACGGAGGGAAGACATAAAAAAGTCCCTGAGGCCAATCGAGGACTAGAGCGTCTCTGGGTGTGTGACCTGGAAGCAGAAGAAGGGAGAAGTAGTTGCTGCATTTGCTGTTGAAGGGGGTGGCAAAAAGATCACAGCAAGGCTGTCCCCATTTGCGGAAGATCAGATCTGCAACTACCCGATTAAGAGACCACTCGAGAGGCATGAGAATAGCTCTGCTGAGTCTGTCCGCTATGACGTTGGACCTCCCAGGGATGTGTGTCGCAATCAGAAATCGTTGGGAGGAAATCGCCCACTGCCAGAGTCTGAGTGCTTCTCGACATAGGGGGTAGGACCTGGTTCTGCCCTGCTTGTTGATGTACCACACCAGTGACATGTCCGTTTGAATTGCAATGGTCCCAGAAGGAAGACAGTCCTGAAGAGCTTGCAATGCTAGGAGCACGGCTCTCATTTCTACGACATTTATATGCAGATGGTACTCGTGAGGCTGCCAAGTGCCTTGGACTGTCCTGCCCTGATAATGCCCCCCCACCCTATCAGGGAGGCGTCTGTGGTAACTGTGGTAACCGGAGGGGGCTGAATGAAGGGTCGGCCCCAAGTCACTAGTGGGGAGACCATCCAGCAGGAAAGGTGCCTTTTGCATGCTTCTGTAATCATGATCATGTGAGACATGGGCAGCTGTTGGAAAGACCACTGTGTGAACAGAAGCCACTGATGGATCCTCATGTGAAAGCGGGCCAGTGGGATTAGAAGAATTGCCGCTGCCATGGAACTCAGAGTTTGAAGGACGAACCTGACTTGGATCCTTTTGCTCTGTATTAGAATTTGTACTTGCTGGCGAATTAGAGATACCCTGTCTGGCGGAAGCCTTGCGGACATGTTCCTTGTGTCTAAGTCTGCTCCTATATAGGTTATAGATTGAAGTTTATTGTGATGCCTAGCTGGGAGCAGATTGCGATTGTGTAGTCCCTGGCTTGCAGAAGTTGATGCCTGGTAGCAGTGAGGAGCCAGTCGTCTAGATATGGAAACACCTGGAATCCTTGACGTCTCAGGTGAGCTGTGACCACTGCCATACATTTGGTGAACACCCTGGGGGCTGTGGTGAGACCAAAGGGCAGAGCTCTTTACTGATAATGACTGGCTCCCAACCGGAAGCAAAGGAATCTCCTGTAGCACCTGTCCACTTTGATGTGATAGTACGCATCCTGAAGATCTATGGAGCACATCCAATTGTCCTGACCCAGAAAGGGTAGAATGGACTGTAGCATGACCATCCAAAAATTTGTTCTTTGAACAGACTTGTTTAGTCTGCTGAGATCCAGAATCGGTCTCCAGTCCCCTGTCTTTTTTAGTACCAAAAAAAACTTTGAGTAAGTTCCGGATCCATGTTGGTCTGCCGGGACTTCCTGGATGACTCTTTTTTTCTAGCAGTTTTGAAACTTCTATGATTGCTTGGTCCCTCAGATTGGGTGGAACATCTGGAAGGGATTTGCTTGACAGTAAGGGGGGTTGAGAGAAGGGAATTTTGTAACCTCCGGATATGACTGACTGTACCCATTTGTCTTGCGTTAAATTTTGCCAGGCTTTTGGGTACAGTGAAAGTCTTCCCCCGACTGCCTCCAGAGGCGGGCAGCCAGGCAACCCTTCAGGGATGCTGGGAGGGCTTCTCAGAAAAGGATTCTCTGCTGCCCTGGTTCTGCGGACCCCCTCTGCCACGAGGGTGGCGTCTGTTGTTGTTTCCTCCTCTGCCCCTGGAGGAAAAATCGCTACGTGTGTCAGGCGAGGCACCCTGGGATTTCCGGAACCACATTTTACCACTCTTCTGACCCTTGGGGTATGGTCTGGAAGGAGTGGAAAAACGGACTCCTATGGTAGAGACAGTCTTGCCTTCTTGCTCACACCTAGTTAAGGTGTCTTTCACCTGTAGTCCAAAAAGAAAGGAACCATCAAAGGGGGTGTTGGTGAATGACACTCCAAAAGGTTCTGCAAAATTACACAGCCGCATCCATGCGCGTCTCCTAAGGGCCACGCCTGTACCTGCGGCTCTACTCGCACCATCGGCTGCATAGGAAATGAGCCTCATGGAGGAGTTGACTACAGAATTAAGGGTCGCCAACGGGGAAGCCACTTTAGCTTGAGCCCCTTCAGCTGATGGATCTTGAAGGGTATCTCCAAGCTCTTTAAGGAGATCCCTCTGAAGCCGGGTAAAATGGCATAAGTAATTCAGTGACCTCATAGAAAAGGTCGCTGAAGCAAACATTCTCTTCCCGTATCTATCCATAGTCCTAGACTCCTTGTTAGGAGGATGGACAGACGAAGAAGTTTCCGCTAACTCTTTTTTAGTGGCTGCTGCTACCACCATGGCATCCACAGGAACACCTTTGCTAAGGAACTGCTTATCAAGGGGTGCAGTGATAAACTTGCCGGGTCTCCTGGGGGTTGTTTCCACTGTATCCAGGGCTGACCAAGCCTTTCGAGCCACCACTGACATGAGTGGATCGAAAGGCGGAGAAACCCAGGAGGTGGAATGTCGGGAACTGAACGCATTCAGGAATACAGACTCATCCTCGGTAGGGGCTAGGGGATTCCAGTTCCCCCTCTGCTTAAGCATTTCTAGGATGTCCGAGAAGGATATATCTTCTGAGGGGGATCTCGGGGACCCTTCTGATTCATCTAAGTCTGTATCAGAGGTGACAGACTCAGGGGAGTCAACGTGTTTCCTCTTGCACTTCTTCTTCCGAGGGAGCTCCTCTGAATGATCAGGGGAGGCCTCGGAAGAAGAGGAAACACCCAATGGGGTGCCCTGGAGTGCCGGTTCTCCATGCCTGGGGTCCAGAGGAGGAGCAGAGGTTGGAGCAGGCACTACAGGGGACGGAGCCGGTGGGGTTGATCGTGGAGCTGACTCAGAGGCCAGCACACTCCTCATGACATCGAAGGCATCCCTGCCACGATGCAGAGAAGTCTCCGGTTCTGAGGAAAATGGGAATCCCTCTCCGCACTGAGGGAGACGGCTCCAAGGCCGATGTAGGAGCTGAGCTCACCTGCACCGAAGCTCAGAGAGGGAGAACAGGGTCGGATAAGGGTCCGATGCCACTCGCTCCCTCGGAGCCCAGATCCCTCGACGGACGGCAGCATCAAGGGAATCGGAGCCGATGACGGAACCGAACTAGAGCTCAAGGGAGTTGGAGAAGGAACATCGATAGAAGTGGACGGAGCCACCACCTGTTGAGGACAGCTGGACAAGATCTTGGCAAGTGCCTGCGACTTCAGCAACCTACTGACCACTCTCTCCACGTTGTGATCCGAGAGCTTAGAGGACCGAGAGGAGTGGGAAGATCTGTGACTGCGCTCACTCTGAAGGAGGGGAGACAGAGGAACCGAATGTATGGATTTCAGAGAAGGGGACCTCAGCCTCTTGTGGCTCCGCGATGACTCCGAAGATTCTGATGGAGCTGATGGGGAGGATAGTCTCATCGGTTCCGGCCGGAACCGAAGTAGCAGGTAAAGTTTGAACCAATGATGGCTCCGAGCTTGGAGCCAAAGATTTGGTCAGTTTTGGGGATTTCACAGGCTGAGCCTTGGCCCGTGAATCCTGCGGCTTTAAAAGACCCCTAAGAATAAGCTTATTACGCTCCTGCAGAACTCTTGGACTAAATGCATGGCATATAGAACAAGAGTCCTGCAGGTGCACTGCGCCTAAGCAATAGACGCAAGAAGTGTGCCCATCTGTCAGAGACATTTTCTGACAGCATGAGTCACACTTCTTGAATCCAGACACCTTGGATTCTTTAGACATCCTGTATCCAACAAAATACCTCAAGAGATACTACACTGATCTTAGCCAAAAGGCCGATAAGCGAAAACAAAATACCACAACACCAATATCAACAAAAAGAAAAACACAGTATACTACAGCTAAAGCTAAAGATTTTTTTTTTGTAAACTAGGAAGCCTCTAACTTAAACGGCTACCTAAAAGAAAGATAGAAGGAAAGCCTCTAACTTAAACGGCTAACCTGACTAGAAGAGAGAGAGGGGGAGGGGAAGAACTCTCTAAATTAAACGAGTTCTAAAGGGGAGGAAAGGAACTACTACAACACACTAAACTAATGACAATAGTATAAGACTAAAAGTTAACTATAACTCTTAAGAAAAAAACTATTTTTGAAGAAAAAAGTTCTATAATAAACTAATACAAGCCTGAGCCAGTAAAACGACATCTCGCAGCTGAAACGGCAAATGAGATCTGGGTAGCTAGCGCTAGGTATCATGGGATAAGGGGTAGCCTTGAGCTAGTAAACAGCTCTCGAGCTATAGAAGATGGCTGAGTCGGAGCCAAGGATCGGCTCCGATCCCAACCAGCAAGAACAAAGGCGAGATAGACAACTTAACATTTAATATTACTCCTAATGAGAATAAGTGTGATCACACCACAGAAAAATTGAAGAGATTCATGCATGGGATCAAGCATTTAGGAGTTGCCTCTGTCCATTAGTAGTACAGGGTGCTGTCCTGGGTTATACTTTCTATTTCCCATTGATATAGCCAAGTTGTTCTTTAATATTGGACAAGGATGAGCTTTGTTTCACATGGATGGGGGGGGGGGTCTGTTCTACAGCAGTGGTACTTTCTGCGAGACATACCTATCTGGCCAAACTGTTCTGTTTGTGTTGCAGAACAGGTTTATCCCTAGACTGAGCACTTTTGATGCCAACTGACTCGCTGATGTGCAGTAAATCCATCAGTATTGGGTGGGAGGATACCTTGCATGTTAGACACAGGTCACCTCTTAGCAGTCTATAGGACAATGACTGTAGTGACAGAGCTTTGAGTCAGTCCACATAAGACATGTTGTTTAGGCCTTGTATCCTTTTAGTAAGGTATCTCTGGGGTTGTTCCCATTGTATCTGGACAGATACACACCAAAGGGGGTATTATACTCAATGACTGGTCACCAAAGGGGGTATTATACTCAATGACTGGTCTAAAGAAGGCAGAGTAAATGGGGCACTGTGACCTCCCTAGATCTAGACACAATCCCTCTGTTTATAAGCCGTGCAATATAGAAGACATTTCTTATAGCACTGGACACATGTAGTTAGGCTAATGCCCCTATAATTTCCCAAATCCAAAACAAATAGGTCAACCCTTAGGGAGGTACTGTAATTTGTGGTAGTTCCCCAGTGTAGATGACTTCTAAAAGGATACAATAATGCATTTTTTGGCATTTAGTTTCAGTCGATGACTTTGGGACCATCTATTTATTTGAGAGACAGTCTCCTGCAGGATGGCTAAGTAATTGGGGATTCAATGACTGCTCCTGGTTTGAAGTCATTGGCAAACTTAGCCAGTCAGAGCTATTTGGTATTTGCTTTCTGTCGCTTGCCAGGTCAGGATAAAACAGGCAAACATTGTGGGTTCTTGTTCAAGTAGCTTTATTACATGCAAACACATCATAAATGAGGTTAAGTAACTTTAACTTATAAACAAACTAGCTATCATGCACATAGATATTAACACTCTGGCTGCACCTTCAAAATGGCACTGAAACTAACATGTGCTTGGTATTTATATGCACACACATATCTTGGAAATGCTTCTTAAAGGTACAACACACCTGTTATTCTACATCCTCCCTTTTTGAGAAAACGAGTTAGACATTGTCACTAATATTAATAATTTCATCATGCAATTATACAAAGCTACACACATATATACAACGATGTCCAAGTTGCTGTGTATTTCACACTAGGCTTTGAAATGCGACCATATCGTGTGGCATAAACTTTAATCTGGTTTAGCAACTGGAATAGTCTCTGCTGACTGTTCAATCTTAGGAACACTGGGATCATCTGCTTGTACAGTATCAGGAGTCAAGACACGTTCTGGAACAGGAATATCATCTGGATTGCACTGAGAGTTGAGCCTTTATCACAGGTACGATGCTGCGATATCGGTTCTGCTACAGGAAGAAGGCGTCTGCGATTTCTCCTGTACTCCACACCCTCGGATTTAACAAAATAGGATCTCGGCTCTGCACAAATACTCTGTACTTGACCAATCTGTTTGAAACCTTTTGCTGTTTGTATCCTCACTCTCTCTTCTTTTTTCAATGGAAAAAGAAATATGCTCGATTTGCCATTGCTGGACTTTTGGAAAGAACGCTTTCTAGATAACTGGGCTTTGATTGCTTTGGTATTTTTAGCTTTAGGCCTCAGTAAACTAGAACTGACAAGCAATGTTGTTCTGGTTTGCCTAGATAGAAGTCTCTGAGCAGGTGAGCCAAGTATATCATCACAGGGTATGTTTCTGAGGTTGAGTAAATTAAAAAAAACATCGGTATTATCATGCTTTGACTTCTCAGGTTAATGATTTGCATTCTGTACTGCACGTTCGGCAAGTCCATTTGATTGCAGATACTCTGGACTACTAGTAACATGCACAAAGTCCCATTCTCTGGCAAATTTCTGAAACAATTGACTTGTAAATTGGATACCACTGTCAGAGATTCATTTCTGTGGACTGCCATGGACGGAGAAATGGCATTTCAACTTAGTAATGACTGTAGTGGAAGTTAGATTATGTAGTAGAGCGATCTCAAACCAATTCAAATAAGAATCTACCAGTACTAAGTAATGTTGACTGTTCCACTCGAATATGTCAGTAGCTACTATTGACCAAGGTAGATCAGGGACTAGATTTAGATGAAGTGGCTCTTTTTTGCAAATGCGATTTAGTACTATTACATATTGAACAGGAAGAAAGTACTTTATCAATGTCTTTCCCTAGAGAAGTCCAAAGTACTAGTCCTCTCGCCCTTTTCTTAGTGGATTCGGAACCCGTGTGACCATGATGCAAAATTTGGATATATTCTTGTTGTACGGAAGCAGGAACAACAAAATTAGGGCCTTTGAAAATAATGCCATCTTCTATAAACAACTCATCTCTGTAAGGAAAATAAGGTTGCACTTCAGGTGATACACTAGATTGCTTTGATAGCCACCCAACACTGATATATTGACTGAGCTTTTGTAAAACTGGATCAGTCATTGTATGATCTTGTAGCTCATCAGAAATATTACACACTTCCATGACATCAAAGTCAAAATTCTCTGTGTCAAGCTGTTCCATTGTATTTCTGGGCGATCTGGATAAGGTATCAGCCAGATAAAGAAGTTTGCCTTTCATGTAGACCATTTTGAAGTTGTACTTTTGCAATTTAAGCATCATTCTTTGTAATCTCGCTGGAGCTGAATGCATAGACTTCTTTCAAATAGTAACCGAAGGTTGATGATCAGTTTCATCCTTTACCACGACCAGACATGACTGCTTGAACAGAATATTAAAACAACTTGATGATCAGTTTCAATTTGGATATCTTGACCATAGATATAATCATGAAACTTGGAACATGCAAACACTACTACCAAAAGTTCTTTCTCAATTTGGGCACACTGCATCTCAGTCTGGGTAAGTGTTCTATATGTGTAGGCTACTAGCCTGCCTTCTTGAAGAATAACTGCACCTAAACCAAATTTTGAAGTATCACAGGAAAGGGTTACTGGTTTGTTGACATCATAGTATCTTAATGTTGGTGAGGTAGCAATTTTTTGCTTGACAGATTCAAATGCTTTTTGGTGCTGTTCTAGCCATGACCATGTAACATTATGTGTGAGCTCTCTCAAAGGCTCTGCCAACTCACTGAAGTCTGGTATAAACTTGCCCAAATAAATGACCATGTGAGGCCCGTGCACTGGCCCAGCAATCAAGGAGCCTCAATCCTCACCACTAACACTAGTTAGGGGCGTCCAGATAGGGAAAGATAACAAATACACACAGTAAGGTACAATTTCCCCTAACACCAGAAAGATCACAGCCAATCTGGGGCTGGTTTCTCCCTTTCTCTCCAAGTCCCCAATAAGACTCCCCACTGGCACAGCTATACGGTCCAGATCAGTGGGCAAGCTAAAGATTCCAGCACCCTCTCTGTCCAACCAATGCTTCATGTCCCTGCCCAAGTAGCTGACACACACACACACACTTTGAGATAAGAGTTATATACAACCAAACAGACACTCCTGGGGAAGGCTGGCACAGGTTCTCCAGTTGTGAACCTTTTACCCACACTATACGCTAGTACCACTTGCTACCACCCACTAATATTTATCAGCTACTAAAAGGCCCTTCTGAAAGGGTGTTCAATTATACTGTGCAATATTATTATCCAAATGTTAAGTGCAACTGAACAGTCAAGACTTATTGGAGTGGCTTGGCTAGTATCACTACACATATGCAATGTACTCTACAGATTAAATAATCTCTACACAAAACAGCCACATTTGGAAGGTTTAAAAATACTTAATAATAACTAATAAAAACATAAGGCAATACGTCTTACTACACAGTACTAGTCAAGAGTTCAGAGATCACAGAGAAATACTTGAAATAATACAGTAGAAAAGTTCTGACATCAATACAGAAAAAAAACTAATCCAATCTTCCTAGTTCCTAGCTATATCTAAGAGAAAAAACAGTTCTAAAATAAACTTACATACAAAACACAGGCAGAGTGCTGGTGAGTTGGATGGTCTCAAGACAAATGCTAATGCTCTCATTCTTTCTGTCCTTAAATTGATAACATAGTAACACTGATTCATTTCAGATTACATCATTTCTTTCTGGTTCCCACGCTAACAGAAACTCAGAGTTTAATAGCCCTTTTGATCTTGCAGCTGGTCAGGAAGCCAGAGCAATAAAAGAAATTATACATGTAAATTCTAGCCATTAACTCTGGCCTCAAAACAATAGGCAGAATGCCTCCCTCTAGACATCTCTGCTCCGAGTTTTAGATCAAAGAATTTCACAATACTTGACTTATCAGCTTTCTTACAGCAGAGTGCACTGTTGTTGCATGTTTTTCAGTTCAACATCCAATACAGTCTTTTCAAATTTAAAGGAGTACAACAGGTTTCTCTAATGTATTCCTCAACTTCACGGCCCTTTTCCTCCCTATTTACATTGTCCTCTGTAAAGCAACAACAATAAAGCATTTACAATTTTTATAATTCCCCTTACTTCTGTAACAGAAGCCTACCTTCTCATACTGTGACGATTTCACTTACAAAATGCTTCTCTCATGTTTGAATAAAGCTTGCTGGAGTCACCCAATTACTGACATCATCGAGGCCAGGCAGTGCAGGCACTTTTTTTTTTTTTTAAATCAGTTCCCTCCCCCAAAGTGACATCACCACAGCCGTCATCTGACTCTAACTAAAATAATAAGGCCCACCCATTCTGTGATGTCATGGCTCCCTTGTCCTTCCCCCAGCCTGAGTGCTGTTCATTTTATTCAGTAGTACTGTAGTAACACCGATGTTTGGAAACACAGAAATTTAGTATGCATACTTGTACATTCTGCATGGCAAATGATGCTTAGGTGGTGTATTGCTTGCATACTTCTCTGCTGTATTTGCACCAGATACTGCTAATGTGCAGTGTGAGAATAGAAAGATTAAAACATTACCCTGGTATCAGAGGTGGCAGTGCAACATATTCATAGTGGCTTAACATGAGAGTAGCTCTAAGCAAGCACCATGTGAAACCTGAACAAGCACCTAGAATTATTCAGTGCAGCTTCCACACCTTAAGTCTGAAAATGAATTCACATACTCACATGAACAGGAGTAGCTGCATATTGATGGCTAAAGATGTATGGGCATGTCTGGTGGTTACTACACTGCAAAACTGGTATGTAATGGCGGAGATATTTGGAAGGCATGAGCAAACACACCAGTATATTAAAGCCATAGCACCAATTGAACTGGAGGCTGGCAAATAGATTTAGTAAGGGATTTTGTCCATGCACAAATATTTCAACAATGATTCTTTGCAGTGGCATCCATTATCTGATTCAAGGTAAGTTAACCTTGATGTCCTTTATTTAAAAAAAAAAATCAATAAAAAATTACTTTGTTATAAGTGACTTATGGACACAAGAAAAAGGAAGGGGAAAATATAGCAATGTGGTTTGTATGTACAAAGACAAATCCAGTGATACTGCAAAAGGTTTTTTTTGCAAACCAACCAGTGGAGTAAAAACATATGAATGCAAACACTGTATACCAACACACTTTGCACATGTAAATCTCAATTTTTTAACAAGGTGGAAGCATGAAGTGATACCTTAACACTTAAATTAATAAAGATCTAAACTGGTTAATAGTATAAATGTTTTATTCTTTAGCTCCTTGGTGCAGGACCTTACTGGATGTGATTGCAGTCAAGTAAGGCCATGGCTATAGTGCAGCAAAAAATGTCCCCTCTAACAAAGGAAATGCTAGAGCAAAGATGAAATTACATGAGTCAAGCACCCTGCTGAGATCTGCCAATCAATGGAATTACCAAGGACTTTGACAGCTAGGGAAACTAAGTGTTATGGGGAAGGGGAGAAGTAAATGGACTGGAATTCATTGTCTCACAATTTAGTGCCATTTAAACTAAATTAGAAAAAAAAGGCAGCAGTAAACAGCACTTTGAGTGTGTTCTGTGGCATTTGCTCTGTTTCTGTTTTTAGTAGACATCCAGCAGCAGGGAATGCTACTTACACTGTTCTATTTTACTCAGTACTTTGTACGCATGCAACATCTATGAAATGACAGGAACTTTAGGCAAATGGAGGCCTGCATGATGTAACATTTTTGAGCCAAACAATGATTTCTGGGATACTGGATGGCAACCTGATTTATCCAAACCACGTCAATATGCCAGTCTCCAGGTGGTCAGAGACTGGAATTACATATACAAATATTTAAAATCCTGTAAATAATCCCAGAGTGCTGTTAAATTGTAGAAAACATCATGCCATGATGTTTTAAACATGTTTTTTGAGTCTGTGGGTGTGGTACTCCTTTAAGAGAACAAGCCTGTGGCTTACATTAATATTTACAAATGACAGAATTATCTAAAAAATTCTATCTTTCTAGGCTGGCAGCCTTCACCTATCTTCAAAGACCACACCAAGAAATTGTTGTAGAGCTTGCACATTATCTGGTGCTGGCATTTCAAGAATGGCTGCTTGCTTGGACGGATCTGGTCTCAAGCCAATACTGGTTAATGAATGACCTACACATGTAACTTCCTGTAGACTGAATTTGCACTTCAGAGGATTGAGATTTAAGTTCACTTGATGTGCTCTGTCTAGAACTCTCTAAGATTTCTGTCATGCTCTGCCTCACCATTGCCTTCGACCAATAAATCATCTACTATTGTGGCACAAGGATAACCCGAAAAAATTTGTTCCATTGCACACTGAAAGACTTCACTTGCAGAAGTTATTCCAAATGGCATCCTGAGGAATCTATATCTTCCAAATGGGTTACTGAATGTAGTCAGTAGTGAAGACTTACAATCAAGCATCACTTGCCAAAATGAACTCTCTGCATCTAAGACAGAAAAGACAGTGGCATTCGGTATCAGGACTGCAACCTCTTCGACTGTATGCATAGGATAATGAGGTCTCTTCAATGCTCTGTCAAATCTCTTGGGTCAATGCATATTCTGATTTCATCTGAGCCTTTTTTATGAGCTGCTACCACGGACGACATCCATTTGGTAGGTTCTGTAACTGGACAAATTACATCTTGTTGCACCATTTTGTCCAACTGAGCTTTGACTTTATGCTGCATAGCTATCGGAACTCTTCTTGCCGGTCTGACCACTGGACTAATTTCTGGGTCTAGTTTTATAAAATACACAACTGGTAGTTTGCCAAATTTGTCATTGAAAATATCAGCATACTTTGAAAAAACAGTGTTTGTGAAGCTGGAACTAGGACATGTGCTTATTTGATGAACTTCTTTGGTAAAAGAAAGCAGATTCATTTTCTAACTGTCTCTGAGACCCAATAATGATTACACAGGTCTTTGAGCCACATAAAACGACACAGTTCTTGGCCACATAACTACACCAGCTATGTTGTGATTTTGATAAAAAAGCTCTGTTAACAATTACCAAAATTAACAACATAGCTGGCCAGTCCCTCTATTCAGCAAGTACAACTAGGCATTGGAACTCCTTACCCCCTGACATACGATCAATTACTGATAAACATCACTTTAAAAAAGAACTTAAGTCTTTCTTGCTCAACTCTAAACTCTATTTTCTCCTTAGCAAGTTACACACATACCTCCCCCCCTCCCTCACTACGGCACTGCTACTCAGAGGGTTCCTGTTAATACCTTAGCATTTCAATCTTGACCGATGTCTAGTAATTTTCTCTCTTAATATTTATGACTGATGTGATACAATCTTGATGTCTAATAATTTTCTCTGTTACTGTTTATGACTGATATGATATAATCTGATGTAATAATATGATATAATCTTGATGCATTATGCAATGCTTGCTTAGTAAATTTGTAGAGCTTTTTTTCCCAGGGCCTCTGCTGAAAAAGGACTTGTGTCCAGTCGGACTTTCCCAGTAAACAAATGTTAAATAAAAAAATAAAATAAAATAATATGAAAGCACTACTGAGCCTTCGGTTTGAAATTCTTCACCCCCATAAACAAAACATTTCACACAACTGGTCACATTTAATTGTCCACCAGCTGTAACCCTTGCAAAAGTATCTGCAGACATGACATTACACTTTGAACCAGTGTCTACTTTGAGCTCAGTGGATTTACCATTGATCTAGGCAGTACAAAACACTTCATTTCTTGCCAATAAATCTATTGCATCAATCTTTTTCACCAATTACTGACACACCTTCTACATAGAAAGCTGACTGCTGCAGGTCTGTTTGATCAACTTGCTTTTTTGAGTGACCTTTCTTTGTAATACAAAATCTTTGAAAATGGTTTCACTTCTTACATTTGTGACATTGCTGGCCAAATGCTATACATCTTTCTCTTCTGGATTCGTGGTTGGCACCACAATTGCAACATTTAACAATAAAGCTTGATTTGGGTTTTGCTGATTCACCCAGAGCAATAACTGTTCTGCACTGAGCATGCTGCTTTAACTGAACTGGTCTTGGAATGTGCTAGAAGACTACAGGTTTTACGTGGAAGTCCCGCAGGGGCTGCTACTGCCATGTGCTTAGGCTTGCTTTTACCAGTCACATGTTGCATGCTGTCTACAGTAACTCTGGACCCTACTGAAACCATGCTCTTATCACTAGCAAGCATATTTGTGTCTTTCTGTAACTTCATGGATCTGACAAATGTCAGTGGCTTTGCTCAGCGTTAAGTCACTGTCACAAAGCAAAATCTTTCTCACAGCAGCATTATTAATACCACACACAAGTCTGTCCTTTATTAACTCATCTTTTAAATCACCAAACCTACATGTTTTAGCCTTGTTTTCCAGGTCAGTGATATAAGCTGCAAAAGTTTCCCCTTGCTTTTGATCTCTCATGTAAAACAAATGCCTCTCTAGTGTAACATTAATCTGGGGGGTTACACATCTCTCTGAATTTGTGCTTTAAACACTCAGGGTCTTCCCTTGATTCAGCCTGCACAACAATACAAGTCTCTCCTTCACCTTCATACACAAATGAATGCTCACTTTCAATGGCCTCTGACCCTGCTAGGTTTACCAAAATGAATTCCATGGTGCATGCATCTTTATCAGAATAAGCTGCTTGTATAAATATATAGTACTGTTGTTCAAATATTCTCCAGTTCTCTGCAATATTCTGATCAAACACAAGTGGTTGTGGTTTGCAAAATCAGTCTGCCATATTAACATATCTCAGTGAAGACTCTTGCAAATATGCACAAACACACACACGTGTCCATACACATATACATGTGCCAGAAATTTATGTCAGTACTTGTAATAACACAATGAGCCTCAGTATAACTGAACTTTACGAAATAAGTTTCCTGGCCACTGTAATACTCTGAAATCACTTTACTGTAAAAGCCACTTGCCTTGAAATCATGTTACTGTATGAGCCTTTTATCTTGAAATTACTTTACTGCAAAAGTCATTTATCATCATTTTAAGAAACATTTCGAACACTGCACAGTGTGAATAAACTGGGCAACAGAAGCTGAGGGCAAGAAACATTTTGAAGTAACTGCACATTACGAAAAAACTATTTTGAAGTAATTGCAATTTGCAAATGTATTGGGTAGAAGAAGCTCAGCGTGAGAAGCACTTTAAAATAACTGCACTTTGCGAATAAAGAGTACACACAGCCCACTGAAGTTTCCCCAAACTGGCTGCACTTTGCCAAATAATTCTGTACAGTGCAAGAGACACTGTAATATCATCACTCTGCGAACAGACACACCCAGGCACAAGAAACTTTTCGAAATGGCTGCACTTCACAAAATAGTTGCATTTTGCACACAACAAACTCTTCAGAATAAATGCACAGTAATAAACACACACTAAGTACTTTTACACACTTTGAGATACTTTGAACAACTCTAGTTATGCTATTCAAGGCTTCATTCAATACGAAGTAGTAATTTATGCCAAAACACAGTAATTTGCCAAAATACATGCAGTTGCCTTGCTTTATTTATACTCAGTCTGCCCTTTCTATTCTATTTGTTTTGCTCATTGAATCTCTTAATGTGCCCTTTATGCTCTTTTGTTATAGTTTTGCTCATTTAATCTCTTTTCATGTCCATTATAACTTTTTGTGCTCGTTTTAACTCTAAACATGCTTGTTTTACTTTAAACATGCTCGTTTTACAATTCTGAGGTAATTCTGAACCCCTTAAATACTTTTCTGATGCTCGTTTTATCAAATAATTTGCTTTCAAACATTTTGTTTGATTAATGAGCTCTTTTATACTTCTCGTTTGTTTTTTAAATGTTTCTGTGCTATTCATTTGCTTAATAATATGTTTTGTGCTGTTGTAGTGCTCTGTTTTACCTCTTTTAATAAGTAAATCATTTGTGTTTTCTTTACCTTGACTTGTTTCTGGGCTATTTTTAGTTTGCCTTCACCATTACCTCTGCACCTCGTGCCTCTGAAGAATAGTCTTTGGAATCCTTGCTCTGACACAGTGTCGCTCACCAGGTCAGGATAAAACAGGCGAACATTGTGGGTTCTTGTTCAAGCAGCTTTATTACATGCAAACACATCACAAATGAGGTTAAGTAAAGTACAGTTGTGTACACTTACCATAAATGTAGATGTTTGAGTGTATTCACTGTTGCAGTCATTACATTTGAGTTATCCTGCTGGCAGGTTGCCCTCAGTCAGCCTGAATTCCAAAGTCTTGGGTCCTGCGTCGGTTGCCGTCGCCTCTTCCCTGACGTCAGGTCATCAGGGGTATAAAAGATGCAGCCGACGCCATTTTATTCAGTTTTTCTTGTCCCAGAGGTCAGGTGCCCCAAAAAGGGTAGGCTAAAATTATGTAAATAAGACATACATGCACCAAAATAAGCTTTACCTTCATCTATAAGCAAATACACCACCTAGGTTGTATAGATTAGAGAAGTAAAGATAAGTTCCAGCAAAAATAAGGGGGATGGCGGATGGGTAACCTGGACTGCAACAGTGAATACACTTGAACATCTACATTTATGGTAAGTGTACACAACTGTACTATGTTCTTCATGTTTCACTGTTGCAGTCATTACATTTGGGTTGAGTCCCAAAGCTATGGTTGGGGGGCTGGAGCTAAACAGCATTAGGAGCGGCTATGAGGCCCTGCAGAACTGCAGTGGCAAAGCCTGCCCTGGATTTAGAGTAAAGAAGCAGACTGTAATGTTTTGTAAAGGTATGCACTGAACTCCAAGTAGCAGCCTCTAAAATGTCTTTATTTGGTACTCCCCTGAGAAAGGCTGCAGAAGTGGCTGCAGCTCTGGTTGAATGTGGCCTAATGCCCTTAGGCACTGGTTTGCCATGCTGTGAGTAGCAGAAACGAATGCAGTGACCTATCCACTTTGAAATAGTCTGCTTGGAGATAGCCTTTCCTTGTGATGCTGTGGCATATGCCATTAGTAATTGTTCTGTCTTTCTGAAAACTTTAGTTTTGTCCAAGTAGAATCTAAGTTGTCTGTGTACGTCCAAAGAATGCAGAATTTTCTCCCCCTTGTTCTGTGGATTTGGATAAAAAGTTGGCAAATGAATTGTTTGGTTAAGGGCTATGCTGGATACCACCTTAGGCATAAATGTAGGGTTTGTTCTCAGAGAGACCCTGTCTGGATAAAAAATGATAAAGGGTTCCACAGCCATGAGAGCCTGTAGCTCTGAAACTCATCTTGCAGAAGTTATTGCTAGGAGCAGAGCTGTTTTCCAAGATAAGAACTTTATATCCGCAGTAGCAGCTGGCTCAAAGGGAGGTAAGGTGAGTTTTTCCAAAACATAATTGAGGTCCCATGCAGGTATTGACGTTCTCCTTGGAGGCCTTAAGTTTTTGGCTCCTCTGAGGTACTGCCTTAATAAAGGATGAGAAAAGAGTGGTGGCTCTGTATTGTAATGAGCCAAAATGGCAGAGGCATGGATTTTAATTGATGAAAAAGATAGGCCTTTGTCCAGCATCTCAGTTAAGTATTGCTAAATCTGAGGAATATTTGGGACAGCTGTATCAGTTCCTTGAGCTTGGTTCCAAGGGCAAAATCTCTTCCATTTCCCAGCATAGGATTTTCTAGTACTAGGCCTTCTGGTTTCTAAAATGACATCCATCACAGCTTTACTGAGAGGTATGGTTTGTATGGCTACATTATCCGCCATGCTGCCAGGTTTAGGGTCCTGAGTTGGCTGTGCAGAATCTGGTTGTTTTGCTGGGACAGTAGATGAGGTATTTGAGGTAAGATCTTGGCTGGGCATTGGGGCAAGTTCCTTAAGATCACATACCAGTACTGGCGTGGCCAGTCTGGGGCAATCAGAATCATTTTTGGTTTCTCCTGCCCGACCTTTAGGAGTACCTTGGGGAGGAGAGGCAGTGGAGAAAAGGCATATAATGATAGGTTTGTCCAGTTGAAAGATGAGGCGTCCACTTTCCAAGCTTGTCTGTGATAAGTCCTTGTGCAGAATCTTTTTAGTTGATTGTTTTGAGAGGAGGCAAATAGATCCATGTCCGGGCGTCCCCAATTCTTTGTTATCATGCTGAAGACTTGTGGATCCAGGTGCCACTCGTGGGGATCCATGAGGTTTCTGCTTAGTTCATCTGCCAGAGTATTTTCCTTTCCTGGCAGGAATTGTGCCTGTAGATGAACTTGGTAAGTCAATGCTGTTCCCATAAAGCCATGGCTTGCCTGCACAGGGGATAAGAATGAGTGCCCCCCTGCTTGTTTATGTACCACATGACCGTGGTGTTGTCTGTCTTTATCAGTAGTTGTCCCGGATGAAGTAGGTCCTTGAAGGCTGTCAGGGCATTTTGAACAGCTAGCATCTCTTTTTGATTGATATGTAGATGCTTTTGGTTTGTGGACCAGGTGCCCTGAATGCCTCTTCCTGCCTTGTGTGTCCCCCAGGCAAAATCCGAAGCATCTGTCGTTAGGATCTGCCTGGCTGAGGTAGTGAGAATGGCTGTCCCTTGTTTTGGTGACAAGCCTTTGTCCACCATCAAAACTCCTGTTGCAGGCAGGGAATTAGAGTAAAGTACAGTTGTGTACCTACCATAAATGTAGATGTTCGAGTGTATTCACTGTTGCAGTCATTACACTTGGGTTATCCGTCTGGCAGGCTACCCGCAGTCGGCCTGAATTCCAAAGTCTTAGTCCGGCGTCGGTTGCTGTCGCCTCTTCCCTGACGTCAGTGCGCCAGGGGTATAAAAGATACAGCCGACGCCATTTTCTTCAGTTTTTCTTGCCCCAGATGTCAGGTGCCCCCAAAAGGGTAGGATAAAAATTATGCCAATAAAAAAGCATGCAATAACATAAACATTACCTTCAAGCAAATACACCACATAGGTTGTATAGAATAGAGAAGTACAGATAAGTCCCAGCAATGAAAGGGGGATGGTGGGAGGGTAACCTGGACTGCAACAGTGAATACACTCGAACATCTACATTTATGGTAGGTACACAACTGTACGATGTTTATCGTGTTTCACTGTTGCAGTCATTACACTTGGGTTGAATCCCAAAGTTGAGGTTGGGTGGCTGGGCCTAAACAGAATTAGGAGAGGCTATGAGGCCCTGCAGAACTGCAGTGGCAAAGCCTGCTCTGGATTTAGAGTAAAGACATAAGTGGCAGTGCTTTGTAAAAGTGTGCAGCCTCCAAAATGTCCTTGGTTGGTACTCCTCTGAGGAAGGCTGCTGAAGTGGCTGCTGCTCTGGTTGAATGTGGCCTAACGCCCTTAGGCACTGATTTGCCATGTTGTGAAGAGCAGAAACGAATGCAGTGGCCTATCCATTTTGAAATAGTCTGCTTTGAGATAGCTTTTCCTTGTGTTCCTGCAGCATATGCTACTAAGAGATGCTCAGTCTTTCTGAAAGCTTTAGTTTTGTCCAAGTAGAAGCGTAGCTGTCTGTGTATGTCCAAAGAATGCAGATGTCTCAACTCCTTATTCTGTGGGTTTGGATAAAAGGTAGGCAAATGAATGGTTTGGTTAAGAGCCACACTGGACACTACCTTAGGCAAAAATGTTGGGTTTGTCCTCAGAAAAACCCTGTCCGGATGGAAAATTATAAAAGATTCCACCGCCATTAGTGCCTGTAACTCTGAGACTCTTCTTGCTGAAGTTATTGCGAGGAGCAGAGCTGTTTTCCATGATAAGAATTTTATCTCAGCTGTATTGGCTGGCTCAAAAGGAGGCAGTGTGAGTTTTTCCAAGACAAAACTGAGGTCCCATGCAGGTATTGGCGCTCTCCTTGCAGGTCTTATGTTTTTGGCTCCTCTGAGGTACTGCCTTAGCAGTGGGTGTGAAAAAATAGGTGAGTCCGTATTGTAATGAGCTGAAATGGCAGAGGCATGGATCTTAATTGATGAAAAGGATAGGCCTTTGTCCATCATCTCAGTTAGGTATTGTAAAATCTGAGGAATATTTGGTACAAGCGTGTCAATTCCTTGTGCCTGGTTCCAAGCACAGAATCTCTTCCATTTTTCTGCATACGATTTTCTGGTGCTGGGCCTCCTGGCCTCCAAAATAACATCCATAACTGCTTTAGAGAAAGGTGTGTTCTTGATGGTTACATTATCCGCCATGCAGCCAGACTTAGTGTTCTGAGTTGGCTGTGCAGGATCTGATTGTTTTGTTGGGTCAGTAAATGAGGAATTTGAGGTAATGTCCAGGCTAGGCCTTGAGATAAGCTCTTTAGGATTGGGTACCAGTGCTGGCGTGGCCAGTCTGGGGCAATCAGTATCATTTTTGGCTTCTCTTGTCTAACCTTTAGGAGTACAGTACAGTTGTGTACCTACCATAAATGTAGATGTTCGAGTGTATTCACTGTTGCAGTCATTACACTTGGGTTATCCTGCTGGCAGGTGACCCGCAGTCGGCCCGAGTTCCAAAGTCTTGGTCCGGCATCGGTTGCTGTCGCCTCTTCCCTGACGTCAGTGCGCCAGGGGTAGAAAAGTTGCAACCGACACCATTTTCTTCAGTTTTTCTTGCCCCAGATGTCAGGTGCCCCCAGATAGGCAGGCTGGAAAGATAAAATTATGCCAAAAAAATGCATATATTACTATAAACATTTCCTTCATCTACAAGCAAATACATCACATAGGTAGCATACAGATGAGTAGTACAGAAAAGTCCCAGCAATGGAAAAGGGGGATGGTGGGTGGGTAACCCGGACTGCAACAGTGAATACACTCGAACATCTACATTTATGGTAGGTACACAACTGTACTATGTTCATCGTGTTTCACTGTTGCAGTCATTACACATGGGTAGAATCCCAAAGCTGAGTTTGGGTGTCTGGGTCTAAATTGGATTTGGAGAGGCTAATAAGCCCTGCAGAACTGCAGTGGCAAAGCCTGCTCTGGATTTAGAGTAGAGAGGTAAGTGGTAGTGCTTGGTGAAAGTGTGCACTGAGCTCCAGGTTGCAGCTTCTAAAATGTCTTTGGTTGGTACTCCTCTGAGGAAAGCTGCTGAAGTGGCTGCTGCTCTGGTAGAATGAGGCCTAATGCCCTTAGGCACTGATTTGCCATGTTGTGCATAAAAGAAACAGATGCAGTGTCCTATCCATTTCGAGATTGTCTGCTTTGTAATAGGCTTTCCTTGTGATCCTGCAGTATATGCTACAAACAGTTGCTCAGTTTTTCTGAAAGCTTTTGTTTTGTCCAAATAGAATCATAGCTGTCTGTGTATATCCAAGGCATGCAGAAGTCTCTCCCCTTTATTTTGGGGATTTGGGTAAAATGTAGGCAAATGAATGGTTTGGTTTAAGGCCACATTGGAGACCACCTTTGGCATGAATGTTGGGTTTGTTCTAAGAGACACCCTGTCCTGATGAAAAATGAGGAAAGGTTCCACAGCCATTAATGCCTGTAACTCTGAGACTCTTCTTGCAGAAATTATTGCTAGGAGCAGAGCAGTTTTCCATGACAAGAATTTTAGATCAGTTGCGCTGGCTGGTTCAAAAGGAGGCAGTGTGAGCTTTTCTAAAACAAAATTGAGGTCCCAAGTAGGCACTGGTGATCTCCTTGGGGGTCTTATATTTTTTGCCCCTCTGAGGTACTGTCGTAGTAGGGGATGTAAAAAAATAGGTGGTTCCGTATTGTAATGAGCTGAAATGGCAGATGCATGGATTTTAATAGATGAGAAAGATAAGCCTTTGTCCAACATCTCAGTTAGGTACTGTAAAATCTGAGGTATATTAGGGACCAGTGGTTCGAGCCCTTGTGCCTGGTTCCAAGCACAGAATCTCTTCCATTTTTCTGCATAAGATTTCCTAGTGCTGGGCCTCCTGGCTTCTAAAATGACATCCATAACAGCTTTAGAGAGAGGTGCAGTCTGAGTGGCTACATTATCTGCCATGCTGCCAGGTTTAAGGTTCTGAGTTGACTGTGCAGAATCTGATTGTCTTGTTGTGTCAGAAGATGAGGCATTAGAGGTAGAATCCAAGGTGGGCTTGAGACAAATTCTTTAGGATTGGGTACCAGTGCTGGTGTGGCCAGTCTGGTGCAATCAGGATCATTCTTGGCCTTTCTTGTCTGACTTTTAGTAACACTTTGGTGAGAAGAGGCATCGGAGGGAAGGCATAGACTGTCAGGCCTTTCCATCTGAATGAAAGAGCATCCAGTTTCCATGCTTGAGGGTGATAAGTCCTTGTGCAGAATTTACGTATTTGGTAATTGTGAGGGGAGGCAAAGAGATCCATGTCTGGGCGTCCCCATTTCCTTGTTATCATGCTGAATACCTGTGGATTGAGCTTCCATTTGTAAGGATCCATGAGATTTCTGCTTAGTTCGTCTGCCAGTGTATTTTTTGTTCCTGGCAGGAATTGTGCTTGCAGATGTACCTGGTAGGTCAGTGCTGTGTTCCACAAAGTCATGGCTTGTCTGCATAGGGGGTAGGAATGTGTGCCCCCTTGCTTGTTTATGTATCACATAACTGTGGTATTGTCCATCTTTATTAATAATTGTCCTGGATGTATTAGGTCCTTGAAGGCTGTCAGGGCATTCTGTACAGCTAGCATCTCTTTTTGATTGATGTGAAGATGCATTTGTTCCTTGGACCACGTGCCCTGAATACATTTTCCTGCCATATGTGCTCCCCAGGCATAATCCGATGCATCCTTTGTTATTGTCTGCCTGGCTGTAGGTAAGGTGAAAGGCTGTCCCTTGTTGTGTTGACAGGCCTGGGACCACCATCGAAACTCCTGTTGTAGTCAGGGAATCAAGGTTATGATTGTCTCTAGGCTGTGACAATGCTGAGTCCAAACACTTTTTAAATACCATTGTAGTTTCCTCATATGCAGTTTGGCATATGGAATTAGTAGAATGCCAGATGCCATGAAACCCAGGGCCTGCAGAATTTTTCTTGCAGGGAGCTGGGTCTTTATTGCCATCATTTAAAAGTAATGAGTCAGTTGCCTTTGTTTGTCTGGTGTGAGGTAAGCCATCTGGCCAGTTGTATTTAAGACTGCACCCAGGAATATTATCTCTTGAGAGGGCACTAGTTTTGATTTCTTTTTGTTTACTGTGTACCCTAGGCAAATTAGCAATCTTTTTACAAATGCCAGGTGCTTTAGAAGAATGTCCTTGCTCTCTGCTTGAATAAGGCAGTCATCCAACTAGGGATATATAGGAATTCCTTTTTGTCTGTAAAATGCAATTACTGGTGCCAGGCACTTTGTGAAGACCCTGGGTGCAGTAGATAAGCCAAAGGGCAGTGCAGAGAATTGGTAATGCATTGAGCCTGCTATAAATCTGAGGTATCTTCTGCACGATTGTCTGACTGGGACGTGCAGGTATGCCTCCTTGAGATCCAAAGTAACTAGGCCAAGCCTCCTTGCCCAGCATGGGCAGAAGTTGTTGTAGTGTTAACATTTTGAATTTTGGAACATCCAGGAAAGTATTTAGGATTGACAGGTCCAGTACTGGTCGCCAGGCTTTGTCTTTTCTGGGTACTAAGAAAAGTCGTGAGTAAAATCCTTGGCCCTGTTCTTCTTATGGAACTTTTTGAATAGCTCCCATATCCATGAGAGCAGCAATCTGTTTCTGTGCCTCTGCCCATTGGTTTTGTGGCAGGTTTGGCATACCTTTTGGTTTTGGAAGCGTGTGGAAGTGGAACCTGTACCCTTGAGAAACTATATTCAGCACCCATTGGTCTTGGGTGATCATGTGCCAATTTTTTGAGAAAAGTGCTAGCTTTCCCCCTAGGGGTGCAGTCAACTGGTAAGAGCTTGGCATTTGCAGAGGGAAGTCATTGTGACTGTTTCCTATAAGGTTGTGATTTGTCTTCTCCTCCTTTGGGGGCTGAAGCACCCCATTGTTTAGGTCTGTAGGAGCCTTAGGGCTGATGGTCTGTCTCTTGGGCGTCTGTATCTGCCTCTTTGTGGCCTGTCTGACACTGGAAAGGACCAATTTTTTGAAGGCCAGTTTCTGATAAATCTAGGTGGTTGAACCTGTAAGAAATCTTTCACAGTTTGCATTGACTTTGCTTTATCCTCCATTTTCTTTAACACCTCTTCTGCCTTAACACCAAAGTATCATGCTGTAGTGGAGCATCCAATAACTTTACTTTAACATGGTCAGGTAAACTTTGTTCTTTCAACCAGGCATGTCTTCGAATAACTGAGCCTGTAACTGCGGCTCTACAAGAAGCCTCTAATGAATCAAAACCACATTGCAGAGGTATGCTTTCCCACTTGCTCAACTGCATGCAATAAATCCTGCATTTCTTTACTGTCAGGACTTTCTATACTTGAAGCCATTTTCTGCTTTAACAGTGATATGAGATACTGTTGATATTTAAGCATGTGAAACTGACAGTTTAAAGCTCTTACAGCTAAAGTAGCAGAAGTGTAAACTTTTTCCCCCATCTGTCCAGAGCTCTGGAATCCCTATCTGAGGGGACAGGATTTTTGGCAGTGGAAGCTTTAACCCCTTCAGGACCTTGAGAAATTGTTTCTGGGTCTGCAGCTGGGTTTTTGTAAAGAAATTTATGAGAGTCAGGGACCCTGTAGTACCTGTCTGGCTTTACTGGTGCAGGGGGTAAAGAATCTGGAAACAGACTGGATTCAGAAAAAACATCATCTACAATATCAAGCACAGGGGGGATAGCCAGGGGCCTGTGCTGAGGCAATAAAAGGAAATCTCTGAGCCTTTTCTTGGATTCTGAGTAATCCTGGCTCTCCCAATGGAAATGCTCCCTCATGGTGTGCAGGGTTTCCCCAAAAGAGTAATCCTCAGGCGGTGAGGCTGAAGGAATGGACTCTTCAGCATCAGAGTCCTCATAGGGAGGGAGAGAATAACCCTGGTCAAAAGAAGAATCAGAGGAAATGGAAACCTGATCAGAGGAATCATAATCAGTGTCTTGCCTAGGCCTTTTGTCAGGAGGGGGATGGGAGCCCCTGATTAAAGTAATAAGGTCTTCGGACATTTTAAGCATCTGTTTCTTTGGCATGGATGACTGTTCTGGAGAATGCTGCACTTGTTGCCTTGTCTTTAATGGTGTTTTTGACTTTGCCTTTGCTGCTGTAGTAGCTTTAATTGTAAGCTGTGAAGGTCTGAAAACACCCTCAGAAGCCGGTGCCTACTCAGCGGCTCCGGACCCATCTGAGGGTATAGTTTCCGTAAGCCCAATACCTTGAGTTTCCACAGGCCTCGGTGTCTCCACGTGGCTGTCAGTTATGGCCTGTGGCTCTGAGGTAGTGGGTGTCAAGGGCTGTGAAAGCACCTCACTGAGAACCTGCGAACCGGCGACTGGCCTAGAAGAGGCTTCGTCGTCGGTTTAGGACCTCAGATGCCTGTCTTTTTCTTTGTCTTTGCGTTTTTTTATACATTCCGGTCGTCGGTTGTTCCGACGGCATTATGTAATTAAATCTTCGTCCAAAATAATGCAAAGCAAAATCAAACCGATGTTTAATAGTGCGTTTATAGGCAAGGAATGCAGTAAGAGTGAAAGTCCTTATGAGGTATTTGCTTCCCACAAGAAATACAATTATTAACTTTTACTGACATCGGTCTGGAGCAAGAAAAAGTTTCCCCAACGGGGTACTTAGCTTTATTGAAGACTTCAGTTCTGAAATTCAATTTTGAAAATCTCAGGAGTCGGCCGACCGGCACTTGCGAACTGCTTTTGCTTTGGGCACTGCGCGGCAAGAAAGACTGGGGAAAATGGTATCGGTTGCAACTTTTATACCCCTGGCGCACTGACGTCAGAGAAGAGGCGACAGCAACCGACGCCGGACCAAGACTTTGGAACTCGGGTCGACTGCGGGTCACCTGCCAGCAAGATAACCCAAGTGTAATGACTGCAACAGTGAAACACGAAGAACATCTGTGTAGGTCTGAAAACACCCTCAGAAGCCGATGCCTGCTCAGCGGCTCAGGACCCATCTGAAGGAATAGTTTCCGAGTGTCCAATACCTTGAGTTTCCACAGGCCTAGTTGGCTCCATGTGGGAGTTGGAAACGGCCTGTGGCTCTGAGGTAGCGGGCGTCAGGGGCTGTGAAAGCACCTCACTGAGAACCGGCGACTGGCCTAGCGGAGGCCTCATCGTCGGTTTTGGACCTCGGATGTCTGTCCTTTTCCTTGCGCTTTTTATAAACTCCAGTCGTCGGCTGTTCCGGCGGCATTATATAATTAAATCTACGGCCAAAGTAATGAAAGGCAAAATCGTACCGATGCTTTATAGTGCGTTGGTTAAATCTAGCACAAAACAGACAGCTGGCAACGTCATGGTCAGGGCCTAGGCAAGGAATACAGTAAGAATGAAAATCCTTATGAGGTATTTGCTTCCCACAAGAAACACAATTGTTAACTTTTTCTGACATCAGTCTGGAGCAAGAAAAAAGTTTCCCCAATGGGGTACTTAGCTTTAATGAAGACTTCGGATCTGAAATTTGATTTTGAAAATCTCAGGAGTTGGCCGACCGGCACTTGCAAACTGTTTTTGCTTCGGGCACCACGCGGCAAGAAAGACTGAAGAAAATGGCGTTGGCTGCATCTTTTATACCACTGGCGCACTGACGTCAGGGAAGAGGCGACAGCAACTGACGCCGGACCAAGACTTTGGAATTCAGGCTGACTGCGGGTAGCCTGCCAGCAGGATAACCCAAGTGCAATGACTGCAACAGTGAAACACGATGAACATTCATTGTTTCCAGATGTGGCAATGTTGTGTCCAGACACTTTTTATGTACCAGTGAATTTTCCTCATATGCAGTGTTGCATATGAAATTAGTAAGATGCAGGATGCCATGAAGCCCAAAGCCTGCAGAATATTTCTTGCAGATAACTGGGCCTTTGTTGCCAATTCCTTGAAATAGGTAGTCAGTTGCCTTTGTTTGTCTGGAGTGAGATAAACCATCTGGGCAGTTGTATTTAAGCTTGCACCCAGGAATATTACCTCTTGAGAGGGTACTAGCTTTGATTTCTTTTTGTTGACTGTGTACCCTAGGCATGTTAAAGTCTTATCACAAACATCAGATGCTGTAGTAGAATGTCCTTGTTCTCTGCTTGTATGAGGCAGTCGTCCAAGTAAGGATATATTTGTATTCCTCTTTGTCTGCAGTAAGCAATTACTGGTGCCAGGCACTTTGTGAAGACCCTGGGCGCAGTAGATAAGCCAAAGGGCAGTGCAGAGAATTGGTAATGCTTTGAGCCAGCTTTGAATCTGAGGTATCTTCTGCATGATTGTCTGATTGGGACATGCAGGAATGCCTCTTTTAGATCTAAAGTCACGAGCCAAGCCTTGCTGCCCAGCATGGGCAGAAGCTGCTGTAAGGTCAACATCTTGAATTTTGGTATATCCAGGAAAGTGTTTAGAATAGATAGGTCCAGTATTGGTCTCCATGCTTTGTCCTTTCTGGGTACCAAGAACAGTCTTTGGTAAAATCCTTGTCCCTGCTCTTGCTGTGACACTTGTTGAATAGCCCTCATGTCCATGAGAGCTGCGACTTGTTTTTGAGCCTCTGCCCATTGATTTTTTGGCAGGTCTGACCAACCGTTTGCCCTTGGCAGGGTATGGAAATGAAACTTGTAGCCTTGTGACACTATGTCTAGAACCCATTTGTCCTGGGTTATAATGTGCTAATTTTGTGAAAAAAAGTGCTAGTTTTCCCCCTAAGGGTGCTGCCAGAAGATAAGTGCTTGGTGCAGGCAGGGGGAAGTCATTGGGACTGTTTCCTGTATGATTGTGCTTTGTTTTCTCCACCTTTGGAGGTAGAAGCACTCCACTGCTTAGGCCTGTAGGATCCTTGTGGCTGTGATCTGCCTCTAGGGCATCTGGATCTGCCCCTTTTTGGTCTGTCTGAGACTGGAAAGGACCAATTCTTTGTAGGCCAGTGTCTGCTAAATCTAGGTGGCTATACCTGTAACAAATCCTTGACCGTTTGCATAGATTTAGCTTTGTCCTCCATTTTCTTTAACACCTCTTCTGCCTTAACACCAAACAAGGTATAATGTTGTAAAGGAGCATCTAATAATTTTGCTTTAACATGGTCAGGCAGATTTTGTTCTTTTAACCAAGCATGCCTCCTAATGACAGAACCCGTAACAGCGGCCCTGCAGGAGGCCTCCAGAGAATCAAAACCACATTGCAAAGTATGGTTTCCAACTTGTTCAGCTGCATGCAATAAATCCTGCATTTCTTTGTTTTCTGCACATTCAGAATTTGCCATCATTTTCTGTTTAAGCAATGTCATGATATATTGCTGATATTTGAGCATATGAAACTGGCAATTTAAATCCCTTATAACCAAAGTAGCAGATGTGTAAATCTTTTTCCCCATCTATCCAGTGCCCTAGAATCCCTGTGTGAGGGGGAATGTTTTTTTGCAATAGAAGCCTTGACCCCTTTTGGACCCTGAGAAATAGTTTCTGGGTTTGCAGTAGGGTTTTTGAAAAGGAATTTATGAGAGTCAGGGACCCTGTAGTATCTGTCCGGCTTAACAGGAGCTGGAGGTAAAGAGTCAGGGGTCAGACTAGACTCCGAGAACACATCATCTACAATGTCCAACACAGGTGGAATAGCTAGAGGCCTGTGTTGAGGTAGTAAAAGGAAGTCTCTGAGCCTTTTCTTAGATTCTGAAAAATATTGGCTTTCCCAGTGGAAGTGCTCCCTCATAGTATGCAAGGTTTCCCCAAAAGAGTAGTCCTCAGGAGGAGAAGCTGAAGGAATTGATCCTTCAGCATCAGAATCCTCATAGGGGGAAGAGAATATTCCTGATCAGAAGAGGAATCAGAAGAAATGGAAACCTGATTTGAAGATTCATAGTCTGTCTCTTGCCTAGGCCTCTTATCAGGAGGGGGATGGGAACCCCTGATCAAGGTAATTAAGTCTTCAGCCATTTTGAGCATCTGTTTTTTTGGGCATGGAGGCCTGTCCCTGTGGCTGGTGAACTTGTTTCTTTGCCTTTAAAGGTGTTTTAGCCTTTGTCTTTGAAGTCGGTTTAATATATAATTGTTTAGGTCTGAATACACCCTCAGAAGCCGATGCCTGCTCAGCGGCTCCGGACCCATCTGAGGGAATAATCTCCAATGCACCAATACCTTGAGTTTCCAGTGGCCTGGCCGACTCCACATGGGAGTCGGTAGCAGCCTGTGACACTAAAGTAGCAGATGTCAGGGGCTGCGAAAGCACCTCACTGAGAACCGACAAACCGGCGACTTGCTTAGGAGAAGCTTCGTCGTCGGTTTTGGACCTCGGTTGCCTGTCTTTTTCTTTTTCTTTGCATTTTTTGTGTACACCGGTAGTCGGATGGCTATGCGACGACATTGTATAATTAAATCTTCGCCCAAAATAGCTTAATGCAAAATCGTACCGATGCTTAATAGTGCATTGGTTAAATCTAGCACAAAACCGACAACTAGCAACATCGTGGTCAGGGCCTAGGCAAGGAATACAGTAAGAATGAAAGTCCTTATGAGGTATTTGCTTCCCAGAAGAAATACAATTATTAACTTTTTCTGACATCGGTCTGGAGCAAGAAAAAAGTTTCCCCAACGGGGTACTTAGCTTTTAATGAAGACTTCGGATCTGAAACTCGAACACAAAAATCTCAGGAATCGGCCGACCGGCACTTGCAAACTGCTTCTGCTTCGGGCACCACACGGCAAGAAAGACTGAATAAAATGGCGTTGGCTGCAACTTTTATACCCCTGACGACCTGACGTCGGGGAAGAGGCAACAGCAACCAACGCAGGACCCAAGACTTTGGAATTCAGGCCGACTGAAGGCATCCTGCCAGCAGGATAACCCAAATGTAATGACTGCAACAGTGAAACACGAAGAACATCTTTAACTTATAAACAAACTAGCTATCATACACATAGATGTTAACACACTGGCTGCACCTTCAAAATGGCACTGAAACTAACACGTGCTTGGTATTATATACACACACAGACATTGGAAATGATTCTTAAAGGTACAACACACCTGTTATTCTACACTTTTAATTCCCAGAAGCAAATGTCAAAATGGGAGAGATCCCAGCACAGGAGTCCACTGGTAATTGGTCTCTTTGTGGTGGTGATTTTCCCTATTTTGATTTCCTGTGTGCTATCTGTGATCCAGCTGGCAATCCAGTAGTTTATTCCCAGTTTATTTAGCTTTCTCACTATGCCTGAGTGGGGGATTGTGGCAAAAGCTTTGGCCAGGTTGAGGTATGCAGTGTGAATGATTTTGCCTTCAATCATTGCTTTGGTGACATTTAAAAAAAAAACAAAAAAAAAAAAACACCAGGATGAGTAAGTACAACCTGCCCTTGACAAATCCATACAGAGAAAGGTTCAGTGTTCGGAGGTTCCTTATGTCCTTATCAATTACTTCCATGACTACATTTATTAAATTCCGTTGCTAATCCTCTACATGTTAATCCAAACCCATATGTTACATTAAACTCTTTTTTGGCCTCTTCTTAGTTCAACATCATTCCTACCTCTCACTACTTGTTCCCAGTACTTTGGTTCTAATCTTAAACTCCTCCATCTTTTTGCTGCTGGGCTGCCATCTTTGTCATTTCTCCATGGTATTTCTACATCTGCTGGGATTATTTAATTAAGCCCATTTTCTGACAGATGCTTGCCTTAAAATCTCCCAGCAGGCCTTAAGTACAGTGTGTGCCAAATACATTTCTTTCCTTTCCTCTTAACAATCAAAAGTCTAGCCTCTCTCGATCCATCTCTCCCTAGATTCTCTTGTAATATCATTATCTGCTTGCATTTTGGAATACACTTACTATACTGTGCCAAATAAACTAACTTTTCCTATGTAGCCATAAAATAAGTTCATATACTTGTAAGACCCAATCTCCCTTAACCTATTGGCAGAACCAAATACACCCAAATTCACTATTGTTCCCTTTTTCTCACATAAACATTCTTTTAATTCTTTACTAATCATTTCCCATACCTAATCACATGTCGTCATGTATACTAAAACATGCTTAATGCATTATCTTGCTATCCATAGCTATGTGTATCATTTCAGTCACATCCATTATCTCTTCCCTATGCCCTTTTCTGCCTGACATACATACTTAAACAGTTTTATTTTCCATGCTCCCATATGAAGTGGTGTGAATGTTCTAACTCATACAAAAGGCACACAGTTTATCACAATGTCTTTACAGTTTTAGTACTTTGTTTAATTTGCGATCCCTATTTTTCCTTTTAATTGCCTCGGCAACTCAAAGAGAAATGGAGTACCTTGTGAGGAGGCATCAATACACAGGATAACATCACATGCAAATACAGAAGTTTGGAAAGGCTAGAAACCACCTTCCATACCAGCTATTAATAGCACAGTATATGCAAAGAGAGAAAGTGACAAGGAATCGTAAAATGAAAAATCTGCTCTGGTAGTGTTTTAGTTCAGTTTAGAACATATACTACTATTAAAAATGGGGAAGAGATATTGCTGTTAAAAAATAGATAATTAGTAGAGAATACACAATATTGCATGACAACTATAAGAATCAAGCAAAAGAGATAAAGACCAAGAAGAAACAATGGAAAAGAAATTTACAAGGAAAAATGGAAGGAAGTATACGGCTCCCAAGTATGAAGCAAAGTCCAGAAGGTTTAGTATTTTTGATTGGAAGTGTTGGCATAGGTATTTTCATAACACAAGCAGACTTCAGAGAATTTTTCTGCAAGAAAAAGCAAATGCTGGAAGTGGGAAAGGAAAGACAAAAGTAACTGTGCGGTGCACTGGTGTAGTGGTTAACGATGTTGCCTCACACCAAGAGGTTTGGTTTGATTCTTGACTGGGGTGTCTTCTGTGTGGAGTCTGCATGTTCTTCCTCCATTTGCTTGGGTTTCCTCTGGGTACTCCTGTTTCCTCCCACATTCCAAATACATGCATCTGGAGCATTTCTCCCCCTGGGCCTCCTCTGAAAATAGGCTCTGTCCTAGTCAGACTTTCCAGGTCAACAAATGTTAAAATAAAATAAAAATAAAAACTGTTTACAAGTTTTTTTGGAAATGCAAAAAGCTGGCAATAGTTAAAAACTGCCTGCAGAATAGTGTCAGAAATTGTGGGGAAGCAAAAATGGTTCTTACCTATGGAAACAAGTCTTTTGAGCTGAATACAGGATCTGAACTGTCCAGACATAAAGCCTTACTAAGTTTAATGCTATTGGTTGTGAAAAAAAAGCAATATATCTTTCTTTTGGCTTTCCCTGGTTAGGGGTTGCCACAGCGGAACTCCAGTCGGCTAATGATTGGCAGTGGATTTTTACAGTGCCGAGTTGCCAGCCCAACCTTCAAAGAAAGCACATGCATTCATGCATGCACCTAACTGCATGTCTTTAAACGTCATTCGACCGCGGGGAGGACAATAGTAAATGGAAATCAAAATCTAAATCAGCTGTAAATGAAGTTCTGAATATTGTAAATGAGATAAAATAAAGTACAGCTGTGTAAGTAAATTTACCTTAACAGTAGATGTTTGAATGATCACCACTGCAGCAACCAAAGCTTCAGGTCACATTCCACGCACATTAGTTAGCCGAAGCTGTTTGACTAAAAAGAAAGGTTAGGGCTCCAAGCCCTTCACAGCTTTCATGCCAACAGAGAGAGGGAGGCTAAGCACTGAAAGGCCAATGCTAGAAATAAAAGTTATATACTCACCATAACTAGGCATCTGTGTTGTCCATTTTCATTCTTCCTCAACAAATGGGTTTGGATTTGATCCACAGATCTAACTCGGCCACATACTCTTGGGTTCCTCCCTCTACCCATAATGCCTCAGTCTATCCCCAATACCTCAGATTGAGTTTGTTGCCATAAGGACCCTATAGCTACACAGAAACAGGGATAGCTGGAGGAAAAATGCGCTCAAACCTAGAACTGTAAGTTCCAATAACAGTCCAACAAGTTTCTCAAGAAGATTCAAGGACATAGGTGGAATGGGAGGGAAAATGAGAAAGAATGAAAATGGACAACACAGATGCCTAGTTATGGTGAGTACATAACTTTTAAATCTGATGTTGTCCTTCCCATTCTTCCTCAACAAACGTGACAGAGTCCCCAGCTATGTTGACCTTGGGTGGCTCTCATGGATGGATATTCCGGAGTACTGCCAAGCCAAAGGCAGCACTACATCTGGATACAAGATCCAATTTGCAATGAGTAACAAAGATATCAGAGTGTTTTAGACATGAAGAGAGTGTCTGACCGAGTGATGTTTATGAAGCTCGAAATTGACGGTGTAATGATGAATGTTGTTAGTGCATATGCTCCTCAAGTTGGGTGTGCGATGGAAGAGAAAGAGAAATTTTGGAGTGAGTTGGATGAAGTTGTGGTGAGTGTACCTAAGGGTGAGAGACTAGTGATTGGAGCGGACTTTAATGGGCATGTTGGTGAAGTGAACAGAGGGGATGAGGAAGTGATGGGTAGGTATGGTGTTAAGGAGAGGAATGCAGAAGGTCAGATGATTGTGGATTTTGCGAAAAGGATGAACATGGCTGTGGTGAATACGTATTTTAAGAAGAGGGTGGAGCATAGGGTGACGTACAAGAATGGAGGAAGATGCTCACAAGTTGATTATATACTATGTAGGAGGGCCAGTCTTAAGGAGATTGGAGACTGTAAAGTGGTGGCAGGGGAAAGTGTAGTTAAGCAGCATAGATTGGTGGTATGTAGAATGACGTTGGTGAACAAGAAGGAGGAGGAGTGTGAAAGCTGTGCCAAGGATTAAATGGTGGAAGTTAAAAAAGGGTGATTGTGAAGTGGAGTTTAGGGAAGAGTTAAGACAGGCACTGGGAGGCAGTGGAGAGTTACCGAATAGCTGGGTAACTACAGCAAAACTAGTAAGGGTGACTGCTAGAAAGGTGCTTGGTGTGACATCTGGACAGAGGAAGGAGGACAAGGAGACCTGGTGGTGGAATGAGGAAGTACAGGAGAGTATACAGAGGAAGAGGCTGGCGAAGAAGAAGTGGGATTGTCAAAGAGATGAAGAAAGTAGACATGAGTATAAGGAGATGAGGCGCATGGCAAAGAGAGAGGTGGCTAAAGCTAAGGATAGGGCATATGGAGAGTTGTACGAGAGATTGGACACTAAAGAGGGAGAAAAGGACCTGTACCGATTAGCTAGACAGAGGGACAGAGCTGGGAAAGATGTGCAGCATGTAAGGGTGATAAAGGATAGTGAGGGAAAGGTACTCACAAGAGAGGAGAGTGTGTTGAGTAGATGGAAAGAGTATTTTGAGAGGCTGATGAATGAAGAGAATGAGAGAGAGAGAAGGTTGGATGATGTGGGGATAGTGAATCAGGAAGTGAAACAGATTAGCAAGGAGGAAGTAAGGAGCTATGAAGAGGATGAAGAATGGAAAGGCTGTTGGCCCAGATGACATACCAATGGAAGCATGGAGGTGCTTAGGAGAAATGGCAGTGGAATTTCTAACTAGATTGTTTAATGAAATTTTGGAAAGTCAGAGGATGCCTGAGGAGTGGAGGAAAAGTGTTTTGGTACCTATCTTTAAGAATAAGGGTGATGTGCAGAGCTGCAGTAACTACAGAGGGATAAAACTGATTAGTCACAGCTTGAAGTTATGGGAAAGAGTAGTGGAAGCAAGGTTAAGAAGGGAGGTGATGATTAGTGATCAGCAGTATGGTTTCATGCCAGGAAAGAGCACTACAGATGCAATGTTTGCTCTGAGAGTGTTGATGGAGAAATACAGAGAAGGTCAGAAGGAGTTGCATTGTGTCTTTGTAGACTTGGAGAAAGCATATGACAGGGTGCCTAGAGAAGAGTTGTGGTATTGTATGAGGAAGTCGGGAGTGGCAGAGAAGTACGTAAGAGTGGTACAGGATATGTACGAGGGTAGTGTGACAGTGGTGAGGACTGCAGTGGGAGTGACAGATCCGTTTAAGGTGGAGGTGGGAATACATCAAGGATCAGCTCTGAGTCCTTTCTTATTTGCAGTGGTGATGGACAGGTTGACAGATGAGATCAGACAGGAGGCCCCGTGGACTATGATGTTTGCAGATGACATTGTGATCTGTAGTGAGAGTAGGAATCAGGTTGAGGAGACTCTGGAGAGGTGGAGATATGCTCTAGAGAGCAGAGGAATGAGGGTCAGCAGGGCTAAGACAGAATATATGTGTGTAAATGAGAGGGAGGGTAGAGGAATGGTGAGGATGCAGGGAGCACAGTTGGTAAAGGTGGACGAGTTTAAGTACTTGGGATCAACAGTTCAGAGTAATGGTGAATGTAGAAGAGAGGTGAAGAAGAGAGTACAGGCAGGGTGGAATGGGTGGAGAAGAGTGTCAGGAGTGATTTGTGACAGACGGGTATCGGTAAGAGTGAAAGGGAAGGTCTACAAGAGTGTAGTGAGACCAGCTATGTTATATGGGTTGGAGACAGTGGCATTGACAAAAAGGCAGGTGTCGGAGCTGGATGTGGCAGAGTTAAAGATGTTAAGATTTGCAATCGGTGTGACTAGGATGGATAGGATTAGGAATCGGTATATTAGAGGGTCAGCTCATGTTGGACAGTTTGGAGACAAAGCAAGCGAGACGAGATTGCGTTGGTTTGGACATGTGCTGAGGAGGGATGATGGGTATATTGGGAAAAAGATGCTAAGGATGGAGCTGCCAGGTAAGAGGAATAGAGGAAGGCCTAAGATAAGGTTTATGGACGTGGTGAGAGAGGACATGCAGGCGGTTGGTGTGACAGAGCAAGATGCAGAGGATAGGAAGAAATGGAAAGAGATGATCCGCTGTGGCGACCCCTAACGGGAAAAGCCGAAAGAGAATGATGATGATGATGATGAACAAAGATATCAGCACTGGACAAAGTCACTACTACACAAATATCATCAATACATGTTCTTGACCAAAAAACAGATGAAGTAGCCATAGATCTAGTTCAGTGAGCTTTGGGTATTTTAGGTAGGGAAATGCCTTGTTGAGAATAGATCCAAGAAATACAATCAGTGATCCATTTAGCTAAAGTAATTTTAGAAACTGGGCAACCCAGTCTTTTTGGAGAAAAGGAAACAGACAGCTGATCTGACTTTCTTATTTTGCTTTGTCTTGTATAGATAAAAATGTAATTGTCTGTGCACATCAAGGAGATGCTGCATGTATTCTCCTGTTTGAAAAATTTGGAAAGAAGACCAGCAAATGAATGGATTGGTTAATGTTTGTTTCAGAAGCCACTTTGGGTAGCAAAGAATGATTTGTTTGTAAGGTAACCCTATCTTTATGGAAAATAATGTAAGGAGTCTTTGCCTGGAGTTCAGAAATCTTTCTTGCAGAAGTAATAGCTACCAAAAAAACTGTTTTCCATGAAAATAAATTTTAGGTCATTGTTTTGCTGAAGGTTCAAAAGGTTTCTGAGTTAAACCTTGCAGCACAACAGTCAGTCCCAGGGAGGTGAAGGATCCTTTATTGGTAGTCTAAGAAGAAAAATACCTTTTAGAAATGGTTTGCATAACTTGGAAGAAGCTAAGGAATAATTTTTGTCTCCTGTATGAAAATCAGAAATGGCTGCCAAATGCAGTTTAATGTTAGGAAAAGCTCTTTCTTTAAAGAGAACAGACAAAAATTCAAGTACAGCAGAAACTGGAAAAGAAAAAGGGTCAACGTTATCTTTTCCACTTAGTCTCATAAACCTTGGGATAGTCTTTTTGCGAGGGTAAAATTATGGTATGCACTGGGGAAAAAAGCCTGGGCTGTCTAATCATCATCATCATCCCCCTTTTTCCCATTTACATGGGGTCGGCGTATCGTATTAACTGTCGTCAACTCACTCGATTCAGTGCCACTCTCCTGCCTTCTTCAACACTCATGCCTGACTGTCGCAGATCTTCTTTCACACAATCCATCCACCTCTTTGCTGGACGCCCTCGCTTCCTCTTACCTTCTTCCTGTCTGTCCCAAATCTCCCTCACCAGATTGTCTTCTGCTTTTCTACACATGTGCCCATACCATCGTAATCTGTTCTCTTTGATCTTTTCTGCAATTGGAGCTACTTTGGCTTCTGCTCTTATGTCCTCATTTCTTCGCCTGTCCCGCAGTGTGCATCCTACCACCTTTCTCAGGCACTTCATTTCCATCACCTCTAACGTCTTCAACTGTTCTGCCTTTACTGCCCAGGTTTCTGTACCATACAGTAGTATTGGTCGCACCACTGTCTTGTACACCTTACTTTTCAGCTTCTTTGGCATTCTTCTGTCATAGGCTACACCTGATACTCTATGCCAGTTGGCTGCAGCCCCTCTGATTTTAGCTTTGACCTCTTCATTCAGACTACCCTTCTCCTCAACCACCCCTCCCAGATACTTGAAGCTGTTTACCTGTTCCACTATCTTCCCATCTATCTCTATTCTCAGCTTCTTTTGATTTCCCCAATATGCTGCCATTACCACTGTCTTATCTGTGCTTAGTTTCATCCCATGTGCTTTCAGATTTGCATTCCATTCTCCTATCCTTTGCTGAAGTTCTAGATCAGAGTCTGCCTGTACTGCCACATCGTCTGCATAAAGCAGCTTTGTTGCTCTGACCCCTCCAACTTGTTTGCTGATGTAGTCCATTACCAGTATGAACAGCAGTGGGCTCAGAGCTGAACCCTGGTGTACACCCACTCCCACTGGGCCAAACACTGTTCGTACTTGAGTCACTGGGTCCTTGTACATAGCCTGTACTAATTCTACCAATGTTTCTGGGACTTCAAACCATCGCAGTACTGCCCAGATCAGCTTTCTTGGGACCTTGTCATATGCTTTTTCCAAGTCTAGGAAAGCCCAGTTTGACTCTCTCCTCTTCTCTAGTTTCTTCTCAAGTATCTGTCTCAATGCAAACATCGGGTCAATTGTGCTGCATCCTGATCTGAATCCGAACTGTTCATCTCCCATCTTACATTCTACTATTCTGCGTATCCGTTTATCAATCACCCTCTCCAGAACTTTCATGCAATGTGGTAGGAGTTTGATGCCTCTGTACTGTCCACAGTTGTGGATGTCCCCTTTGTTCTTGTACACTGGCACGAGTATGCTTATTCTCCAGTCATCTGGGATACGCCTTTCTCTCCACACTGCAATTAGCACCCTCAGGAGCCATTTCTCCCCTAGCTCACCCAGCATCTTTATCATATCTGCTGTGACCTCATCTGAGCCTGCTGCTTTCCCTGACTTCATTTTCCTTAGTGCTGCTCTTACTTCTTCTAAGCTGGGCTCCTCCTCTACTCTCTTTGTAGGCTGTTTCTGGGGCAGTACCACTTCTGTGGGGTTTTCTTCATTCAGAAGCTGCTGGAAATACTCCTTCCATCTGCCTTTGATGTCCTGTGGGCTGGTAAGCAGGTTGTTGCTGGAATCCCTTATGAAGGGTGTCTGACTATCTTCTTTATCTTTCTGTCTTTGCCTTGCAATCTGGTATAGTTTCTTTGTGCCCCTTTCTGAGTCACTTTCCAGAAGCTGATAGAGTGCCTCTGATGCCCTATTCTTTGCTATTGCAACTTCTTTCTTAGTTTCTTTGTTAGCCAACCAGTAGTCCTTCCTAGCTTGGTCAGTCTTTTCAATCTCCCACTTCTTCCTGCACTCCTTCTTTCTTTTGATTACTTCCTGCACTTCTGCATTCCACCACCAGCTTTCCTTATGTACCTTATTTCCATACCTGGCTCGGCCACATATCTTTTCTGTAGTCCTAACACATACTGTTTTTAGGCGCTGCCACTCTTCTTCAACTCCACCTATTTCCTCCTCTTCTTGGGGTGCTAGAGCCCTGAGTAATTCCTTGAACTGCTGTACTTTCTCTCCAGTCAACTTCCAGGTCTTCAGCCTGGTCTCTGTTGACCTTAGAGCCTTCTCTGACCACTGCTTGCAGCTGATTGTGGCAACTACTGGTTTATGCTGTGAACCGACTGTTTCACTGAGGATGACTTTGCAATCATGGATTCTACCCCAGTGCCTTTTCCTTACTAGGAGGAAGTCTACTTGAGTTGCATGTTGGCTACTCTTGTATGTGATCTTGTGACTGTCGCTCTTTCTGAACCATGTGTTGGCTACTATCAAGCCATTTGCCAGACAGAAGTCTAGAATGGCTTCTCCTTCTTTATTCCTATTGCTCCACCCATGTGGACCCAGGCAGTCCTCATATCCTGTTCTGTCTGTTCCGATATGTGCATTTAAGTCACCCATTATCAACACCAATTCATGTTGTCCTGCTTTATCTAGTAGGTCCTGCAACTGCTGTCTGAATGCACTCTTTTCCTCACTATCACAACCCTGCTGTGGGGCATAGACTGAGATTATGAATACTGTCCTATCATTACACTGGAGTCTGATTGCCATGAGTCTGTCATTAATTCTGATGATATCCCTCACTGACTTCTGAAGCCTCTGTCTCACCACAATTCCTACACCATTTCTAGCCTGTCCACCACCTGAGTAGTAGAGTCTGGATCCCAAGCCAAGTGGCTTTGTTGCACTGCCCTTCCATCTCGTCTCTTGGATACATAGGATGTCCAGCCTCCTCCGTATCATCATGTTATCCACTTCTAAGCTGCGTCCTGTCAGTGAACCTACATTAAGCGTAACAATTCTCAGTTCATGTTTGGCAGGTTGGTTGGTTTTATGTCCAGCTTTCACTCAACAGAGCTATCCCAGGTAACCCAGGCTGGGCAACTAGACACCGGCCAGCCAGTAGCCTATTGACCCAGGGCTGCTGGGCTTTTATGGCGGGCACACACTGGCCAACAGGGGCACATATACCCCTCCCACCGTTAGCATGGGTCCCTGGCGTGGGTCAGAGAGTAGGCCGGGTCCTCAACCCACTTATCACCGGTAACTACCCATGCCCATTTTTTTGGCGACAGTCAACATGACTGAATCACCTAGAGCCATATTTTACACCGTCGAGTGGCTAGCCCTGCCACGGCACGCAGTTTGTGATCCGTGTTCTCCTATCTTGAGGATACTGCGCACCACAATAGATGCCCAAAGCGGTTGGTCGTTTTACAACTATTCCCCCCATTGGGCACCATGTAGAGTCTGTGCTGCTGCCCAGAGCTCCATTCATTGGTGAGTTTGAGATGGAAACACTCAGCATGCTTTTCAGACATGGGAGAAACCCCACGGAGACACAGAGAGAACATGCAAACTCCAAACAGGCATTAGTCGGAGTTCAGGATCGAACCTTGTACCTTGTGCATTGGAGGCGAAGACCTTAAGCACTAAGCCATCTGGTCTCTAAGCCTGTGCTGTCTAACCATTACTGTAAGTGGAGAAGTCATGCTGTTAGCTTGAGGGCTTGAATACTCGGATGGTTGATTCCTGAGAGGTGTAACAGGAGATCTGGAAATGGTTCCAGTATCCATGGACGATAAAAAAACTTGAGACATAGGAAGGGGAACCACATTTGTCAAGACTAGAAGGGGTTTATGAGGAGATCTTCAACCGGTTTGCTTTCTGTAGAAACTTGGGAATCAGGGGAAATTGAGGATAAGTGTAAAGGAGACCAGAGGGCCAAAAGTGGACTACAGCATCTCTTGATGACTTCCCTTGAGGGGGCATCAGAGAAAAATATCTGCTGTACTTGTTGCTATTGGTGAAGCAAAGAGATCGCAGCAAGGTTGGTCCCAACGACAAAAAATTTCTTCCGCCACATACTGAGAGACCACTCATGTGGCATCAAAATGGACCTGCTTAATTTGTCTGCTAACATCTTGGTTTTCCCTGGTATGTGAACTAGAGAGTGGTTTGAGGAGATCGCCCATTTCCACACTCTCATGGCCTCTCTGCAGAGAGGGTAAGATTGAATCCCTCTTTGTTTGTTGATGTACCAGAGAACACACATCTCTGTCTGAACTGCAACAGTCCCTAGAGGAAGAGCATTTTGAAATGCTTCAATGCTAACAGAACCACGGTCATCTCTAGTACACTGATATGCAGATTGGTCTCTTGGGGGAACCATGTGCCTTGGACCGTTCTTGCCAAGAAATGTCACCTCACCCCAACTGGAAGGTATCCATAGTCACTGTGGCAACTGGGGGCGGTAAAACAAAAAGTTGGCCTACATGAATTTTGTCTGGCTACCAGTAGATGTGTCGGTTGCAAATTGGAGTAAAGTTTTACTCAAAAGGATAGGGGTTATCAAAGAACAGCTAAAGTCTACTGAAGAACATGCATAAAGTACCGTGGTAAGGGAAGCAAAGTAATGGCTGCTGCCCTGGATCCTAGAGCTTGAAGAACTAACCTGGCTGAAGGAGATGGATGGGAGATAAATCTGATGTACCTGAGGATGGATATGCAATGAAATTGCTAGTGATGCTATTTGCGTTTAGATGTGCACCAATGAACTCCAGGCTCTGAACTGGTGCTCACGTTTGATTTGGCATAATTTATTATCCCTATTGACTGGCAAATCCAGAGCAAATAGTCCCTGGACTGTTGAAGGGGATGCTTAGAGGGAGTGGTGAGGAGCCAGTCATTCAGATATGGAAACACTTGGAGTCATTCGAGTCTCAGATGAGCATCCACCACTGCCATGCATTTGGTAAACACCCTGGGGGCTGTGATGAGTCCAAAGGGCAGGGCTCTGAATTGGTAATGACTGGCTCGCAGCCGAAAGTGTAAATTTCTTCTGGATTGCCTGTCTATTTTTATGTGATAGTACGCATCCTCAAAATCTATGCAGCACACCCAATTGCCCTTGCAAAGAAATGGCAGAATGGACTGAACTATGACCATTCAGAACTTTCACTGCTTTACTTATTGATTCATTTTACTCAAACCAGAACTGGTATGAGGTCCTTCATCTTTTTGGGCACTAAAAAGAAACGTGAGTAAGTTTTGAATCCTGTTGGGTCTGGTGGGGCCTCTTAGATGACTCTTTGGTTTATCAGCTTTTGAACTTCTTGTGCAGCTGCTTTCCTCTGAATTGGTGGAACATTAGGAAGCTTTTTCCTTTTGCAAACAGGAAGTTGGAAACATGGAATGCAATAACTTGTGGATATTATTCTTAGCACCCAGGAATCTTTTGTTACATTTGGCCAGGCATCTGGGTGCAAGGATAATCATCCCCCAACTGCCTCCAGATTTGGACAGTCGGGAAGCACTTCAGGAGTGCTAGAAAGGGCTATCTGGAAAAGAATCATAGAAACCTTGATTTTGTGGGCTTCCTCTGCCTCTAGTATGACATCTACCATTGGAACATCCTACTCTTCTTCTTTAGTTGTCCCAGCGTGGATCTTGGAAACATCCCGGAGATTTTCGGAAACACAGTTTCTTACCACTTCTTTGATTCCTGGAAAAGATTTGTTGAGGGGTAGAAAACTTGATTCCTACAGCAGACAGAGTCTTTCTTTCTTTCTTGTTGGCTGTAGGTAAGCATCTCTTTTACCGATGGACCAAATAAGGATGTGTCATCAAAGGGGGCATAGATGAAGGATGTCGTAAAAGGCTCTGTAAAGTCGCATAAGATACTTTACTTAATTTTTGGCTGTTCTCTTTAAAGAAGGAGCTATTTTTTCTAACATTAAAGTGCAATTAGCAGCTATTTCTAATTTATATACAAGAGACAATGCCTGAACCAGCAGCTAGTGAGGTGCCTTCAACTGTGTGAGAGATCAACCTCATACAAGTGTTGGAAATTGAGAAAAGACTGTCCAGCTGACAGGATGGTCTTTTGAAATCTTCTGCAGACATGAGTATTTGATAGCTCCATGGTCAAATCTCTCTGTAGCCTTGTGAAATGTGGCATGTAATTAAGAGACCACAAGGCGAAAGTTGCCGAGGCAAAGACTTGTTTTCCAAATCTGTACAGTGCCCTTGACTCCCTGTTTGGCACTTGGACAGAAGAAAAGAAGTTATGTACCTATCATAAGGTGCCATGTTAGTTGTCTTCTTCTCGCCTTCTTTCTTGATGGTTGGGTTCGGAGCCAATCCTCGGCTCTGACTCGGCCATCTTCAATAGCTCGAGAGCGGTTTACTGGCTCGAGGCTACCCCATATCCCATGATGCCTGGCGCTAGCTACCCAGATCTCGTTTGAAAAAGCTATTCCAGACATAACTAAGAAAGAAATCTGCCCTAGTAGCCCCTTGGACCTAACTATGAAGCTATCTAAGCAGAAAGGACAACCAGAGAAGGTTCAGCCAATGAAATCTGAATAAGGGAGCTCCTCTCAATCCACTAGGATAGGGGGATGGAGGGTGGGACGCAAGAAAGAAGGCGAGAAGAAGACAACTAACATGGAATGTTATGGTAGGTACATAACTTCTTTATGTTAAGTTGTCTATCTCACCTTCATTCTTGCTGGTTGGGACAGCGTCCCTAGCACCTACTATCCTGGGTGTCTCAATGGAACAGACTCTTCAGAACAGTGGAACCAAAATCAGCCCTGTTCCTGGAAGCAATGTCTAATTTGTAATGAGAAATGAAGGTATGTGGGTTAGCCCACGTAGCAGCTGCACAGATAGACTCCATGGGCAACCTAGATTGGAAGGCCACCAAGGTAGCCAATGCCCTAGTAGAGTGGCCTTTAGGTTTGGTAGATAATTTCTTGTTTCTCAGCTGGTAAATGAATGAAATAATGTGAGACAACCATCTAGATAATGTTACCTTTGAGACCGGAAGGCCCTGTCTGCCCTCAGCATAGGAAAGGAAGAGCTGGCCCGACTTCCTGATGTCCTTTGTCCTATGCAAATAAAAACGCAGCTGTCTGTGGACATCCAACTGGTGCAATTTATATTCTGCATTATTGGTGTGATTAGGAAAGAACACAGGAAGGTCTATGGACTGATTCAAATTATTTTGTGTACAAACCTTAGGAAGGAAGGAAGGAAGGATTGGTCCTTAGAGCGACCCTATCATTATGGAAATCTAAGTATGGGGGACGAATACATACAGCCTGAAGCTCCGAAACACGTCTGGCAGAAGTAATGGCTACCAGAAAGAGAGTCTTCCAGGATAAAAACTTAATGGAGCAAGATGCTGCAGGTTCAAAAGGTGGCAAGATTAGGGAAGCTAGCACCAAGTTTAGATCCCACGGAGGTGGGGGATCCCTCACTGGGGGCCTGAACAGAGTGGTTCCTTTGAGGAAGGCTTTACACAGCTTGTGAGACATGATGTTATTAGAAGACAACCCAATGTGAAAATTCGAAATGGCAGCTAACTGAACCCTGATTGTAGCAGAAGCGGAACCAGAATGAAAGAGTTCTGCTAAAAATTCCAGAATTTCGTGGACAGGGGCTGAAAAGGGATCTATATTCTTAGCCTCTGCACAGCAAGAAAAACGTTTCCACTTGCTAGCGTAAGTTTTCCTAGTTGTGGATTTGTGCGATGAGATAATAATTTCCCACACAGAGGAGGAAATATTAGGAAGCCTGGCTAAGGTTGGAAGTGGAGCAACCAAGCTGTGAGCTGGAGTGCTTGAAGGGATCGATGCAGTCTGCCCGACTGATGAATCAGTAGATCTGGAATAGGATCCAGAATCCAAGGCTGCTCGAGAAGATAATGATGGAGGAATGGGAACCATATCTGTCAAGACCAGTAAGGGGCAACGAGGATCATCTTGCAACCCAACGCAGTTACTCTCTGTATGAGTTTGGGTATTAGGGGAAATGGAGGAAAGGTGTAAAGAAGTCCCTGAGGCCAATCGTGGACTAGAGCATCTCTGGGGAAGTGGCCTGGAAGTGGAAGAAGAGAGAAGAAATTGCTGCATTTGCTTTTGAAAGGTGTGGTGAACAGGTTGCAACAAGGCTGACCCCATTTGCGAAAGATTTGTTCCGCAATTACCTGATTCAGAGACCACTCGTGAGGCATGAGAATTGCTCTGCTGAGCCTGTCTGCTACGACGTTGGAACTCCCAGGGATGTGCGCTGCGACCAGAAAACGTTGGGAAGAGATCGCCCACTGCCAGAGTCTGAATGCCTCTCGACATAGAGGATAGAATCTGGTTCCGCCCTGCTTGTTGATGTACCACACCACTGACATATTGTCCGTTTGAATTGCAATGGTCCCGGGAGGGAGAGAGTCCTGAAGGGCTTGCAACGCTAAAAGCACAGCTCTCATCTCCAAGACATTTATATGCAAATGGCTGCCAGGTGCCTTGGACTGTCCTGCACTGATAATGCCCCCCCCTATCAGGGAGGTGTCCGTGGTCACTGTGGTGACTGGAGGGGGTGGCACAAATGGTCTGCCCTGGGACACTGATGGGAAGACATCCACCAAGTGAGGTGCTTCTTGCATGTTTCTGTGATCATAATCTTGTGAGACATGGGAAGCTGTTGGAAGGACCACTGTGTGAATAGAAGCCACTGGAGGATTCTCATGTGAAAGCAGGCCAGGGGGACAAGAAGAATTGCTGATGCCATGGAACCCAGTGTTCGGAGAACGAACCTGACTTGAATCGTTTTGCATGTTAATAAAATCTGTACTTGTTGGCGAATTAGTGATACCCTGTCTGGTGGAAGGTTCGCAAACATGTTTCTGGTATTTAGATTTGCGCCTATATAAGTGATATGCTGACAGGGCAACAATGCAGATTTTTCGAAATTTATTGTGATACCTAGCCTGGAGCAAGTTTTGATAGTGTAGTCCCTGGCTTGCAGGAGGTGATGCCTGGTGTAAGCAGTGAGGAGCCAGTTGTCTAGATATGGAAACACATGGAATCCCTGACGTCTCAGGTGAGCCGTAACCACTGCCATGCATTTGGTGAACACCCTGGGGACTGCGGTGACTGAAGGGCAGAGCTCTGAACTGATAATGACTGGCTCCCAGCCAGAAGCGAAGGAATCTTCTGGAGCGCCTGTGCATTTTGATGTGGTAGTACGCATCCTGAAGATCTATAGAGCACATCCAATTGTCCTGACCCAGGAAGGGTAGAATGGACTGTAGCATGATCATCCGAAACTCTGTTCTTTTTACAGACCTGTTTAGTCTGCTGAGATCCAAAATGGGTCTCCAGTCCCCTGTCTTTTTTGGTTCCAAAAAGAACCTTGAGTAAGTTCCGGATCCAATCTGGTCTGCTGGGACTTCCTGGATGACCCTTTTGTGTAGCAGCTTTGAAATTTCTTTGGCTGCTTGGTCCCTTAGATTGGGTGGAACATCTGGAAGGGACTTGTTTGACGATAACGGGGGTTGAGCAAAGGGAATTCTGTAACCTCCGGATATGATTGACTGTACCCACTTGTCTTGAGTTAGATTCTACCAGGCTTTGGGGTACAGCGAAAGTCTTCCCCCGATTGCCTCCAGAGGCAGGCAGCCGGGCAACCCTTCAGGGATGCTGAAAGGGCTTCTCAGAGAAGGATTCTCTGCTGCCCTGGTTCTGCGGACCCCCCCTGCCCCGAGGGCGGCGTCTGTTATTGTTCCCTCCTCTGCCCCTGGAGGGGAACTCACCACGTGTGTCAGGCAAGGCTCCCTGGGATTTACGGAACCACATTTTTCCACTCTTCTGACCCTTGGGGTATGGTCTGGAAGGAGTGGAAAACCGGACTCCCATGGCAGAGAGGGTCTTGCCTTCCTGTTCACACCTGGTTAGTGTGTCCTTCCCCTGTGGTCCAAAGAGAGCGGAGCCATCAAAGGGGGTATTGGTGAAAGATGCTCTGAAGGGTTCTGCAAAATTACATAGCCGCATCCATGCGTGCCTCCTAAGGGCAACGTCTGTGCCTGCGGCTCTACTCGCACCATCGGCTGCATAAGAAATGAGCCTCATGGAGGAGTTAACAACTGAATTCAGAGTCGACAGCTGGGAGGCCACCTTAGCTTGAGCCCCCACAGCTGATGGATTTGGAGGGTATCTCCAAGCTCTTTAAGGAGATCCCTCTGAAGGCGGGTGAAATGGCACAAATAATTCAGAGACTTCATCGAGAAGGTCACTGAAGCAAACATTCGCTTCCCATATCTGTCCATAGTCCTAGACTCCTTGTTAGGAGGATGGACAGATGACGAAGTTTCCGCCAACTCCTTTTTTGTGGCTGCTGCTACCACCATGGCATCAACAGGTACGCCCTTAGAGAAAAACAGTTTGTCTTGAGGTGCAGTTATAAATTTAGCAGGTCTCCTGGGGGTTGGTTCCACTGTGTTTGGAGCTGACCACGCCTTCCGAGCCACCACAGACATAAGTGGGTCGAAAGGTGGAGACACCCAGGAGGTGGAGGGTCGGGAACCAAACGCCTCCAGAAATACCAACTCATCCTCGGAAGGGGCTAGGGTACTCCAGTTCCCCTTCTGCTTAAGAATTTCAAGGATGTCTGAAAAGGAGACATCTTCAGAGGGTGATCTCGGGGACCCTTCCGAATCCTCTAAGTCGGTATCTGATGTGACAGACTCAGGGGAGTCAACGTGCTTCCTCTTGCACTTCCTCTTACGAGGTGGCTCCTCTGAGTGATCAGGGGAGGCCTCGGAAGAGGAAGAAACACCCAAAGGGGTGCCCTGGAGTGCTGGTTCCCCACGCTTAGGGTCAGGAGGAGGGTCAGAGGCAGACGCAGGCACCATAGGGGGAAGAGCCGATGGGGTTGATCGTGGGACTGGCTCAGGGGGCCAGTACACTCCTCATGACCTTGAAGGCATCCCTGGCCGGACGCAGAGACGACTCCGGTTCCGAAGAAATTGGAATCCCTCTCCGCACCGAGGGGGACGGTTCCGAAGCCGATGTAGGAGCTGAGCTCACCTGCGCCGAAACTCCCAGAGGGAGAGCGGGGTCGGACAGGGGTCCGATGCCACTTGCCCCCTTGGAGCCGACGAGGGAGTCTTGGCACCCAGATCCCTCCAAGGACGGGACCAAGGATGGGATCGGAGCCAATGACGAATCCGAAGGAGAAGGTATCGGAGCCGACGGTTCCATGACTTGAACCCCAACGAACTCCGGCTCTGAACTCAAGGGAGGAGTCGGAGGAGGAATATTTGCAGAAGTGGACAGAGCCGACACCTGATGAGGGGGGCTGGACAACATTTTTGCTAGGGCCTGCGATTTCAGCAACCTGCTGACCACTCTCTCCAAATCATGATCTGAAGGTCTGGAGGACCGAGAGGAGTGAGAGGACTTATGACTGCGCTCCAATTGGAGCAGAGGTGACCGTAGAGCCGAGCGTATCGACTCCAAGGAGGGAGACCTAGATCTTTTTCGACTCACAGACGGCTCCGAAGTTCGTGTTGGAGCCGACTGTGAGGGAGGCACATCGGCTCCAGCCGGAGTCGAGGTGGATGGTGCTGCTTCACCCAACGACAGCTCAAAACTCAGAGCCAAAGGCTTGGGTGGCTTATAGGATTTTGCAGGCTGAGCCTTAGCTGGTGAATCCTGTGGCTTAAGCAAACCCCGAAGGATTAACTTATTTTTGCGCTCCTGCAGGACCCTTGGGCTGAAAGCATGACAGACTGAACAAGAGTCCTGCAGGTGCACCGCGCCCAGACAGTAGACACAAGAAGTGTGACCATCTGTCAGAGACATCTTCTGACAGCATGAGTCACACTTCTTGAATCCAGACACTTTAGTATCCTTGGACATGTTACCACACACAGACACCAAGGAGAAAATACACGCACACACAAGCCAAAACACAAATAGCAGGTATAATTAGCTAAACTATACAGCTAACACACACTAACACAAAAACTAAGTAAGTCTACTACAACTGACACTACCTCGATCTATACTATAGATATATATTTTTTACAACTAGAATAAAACGAAAAGGGTTAGCCTCTAACTTAAATGGCTACCACTAAAGGAAAGGAAGGGTGGGAGTGGTGGGGAAAACTCTCTAAGTAAAACGAGTTTTCAAGAAAAACAAGAGGGATAAATGCTATCTAAGGAATCTAGCTTGGGAATAGAACAACTAAGTAATTAGGTACACTATAGAGAAAAAATGTTTAGTAAAATTTAGTAGAAATACAAAAAGTATACAAGCCTGAGCCAGTAAGACAACCTTGTAGTCTGAAGCAGCAAACAAGATCTGGGTAGCTAGCGCCAGGCATCATGGGATATGGGGTAGCCTCGAGCCAGTAAACAGCTCTCGAGCTATTGAAGATGGCCGAGTCGGAGCCGAGGATCGGCTCCGAACCCAACCAGCAAGAATGAAGGCAAGATAGCCAACTTAACATGCTCTGTTCTGCTAGCTTTTTCGCAGTGGCTGGTGTCACCACCATAGCAACTACTGGAACTCCTTTACTCCAGTGTGGTCTATTCTTGGGAGGAGCTAAAAATTTATCAGGTCTTTTTGGAATGGACTCAACAGTATCTGCCTCCTTCCATGCCCAGTGGGAAACTAAATCAATGAGTTCATCCATCGGGGGGGGGGGGGTAACCCAAGATGTACATGGGCCAGAACCAAAAGCTTTCAAAAATACTGATTCTTCTGGGGAGGGATTTTTGGAAGACCAACCACCCTTCTGTCTGAGAATCTCTAATATGTCTCCAAATGCAGTGTCTTCTGGTGCTGATCTGAGGACCTTTCTCCTTCATCAAAATCAGTATCATCCGTAAAAGATTCCAGTTGGGAATCTATGGGCCTCCTCTTGGACGTCCTATAGCTTTCCTATGGGGGATGTTCAGGGGAATCCAATTTCTCCTTCTCTGCATTTTTCATTTTACACACTCCAAGGAAGCATTTAAGGCCACAGTCCACCACATCCTCCAGGTCATCCAGAACTGCCTGGAAACTAGTTGGAACTGGCTGTCCCTGTGGAGTAGGCCTGATAGACTCGGAGCTCAGAACCGAAGAGGGGATGGGGACTGGATCCGAGGAATAACAAGGCAGTTCTCTGGAGAGAGAAAAAGCCCTTTTCACAACCTTGAAGGCAGACGGACTGGAGCTGAGACTTCCAGTGCAGGCAGAGCACGACTCCTATTGGATCAGTGTCTCGAGGATGGAATTGGACCCAAACTGTCCAGGACAAGGCTCTGAGGGGCAGGGATGGATCTGAAAACATCAAAGTTTATTCCAGTTCCACGGATCTGATGCTGACACTTTGGCTCTGGGACCCGTTGAGATCTAAAGGTATCAGAGCAGAACTACTCAGGGATGCGTTGGAGTGGAAGAAGAGAACTTCTTCAGATCTTACTCTGGACCTCTTGGGGCTTTCAGGTTCCTGGGGCTCCAAAACCGTGGGACATATCAGAGAAGGAGAAAGAATACTATGAGATGTAGTTGGAAGTCTCATGGATCCAACAGGGAATGAAACCGGTATGACCCCCATCTGGATCTGAGCTCTGCAAAATTTTCACATCATCCTATCCATATTCGCTTCTGACACACTTCTGGAGGACCTGAAGGATGTGGTGGACTATGGCCTTAAATGTTTTCTTGGAGTCAGTAAAAATGGAGAGAGCAGAGTAGGAGTAATTGGATCTTATATAAACTCTGGTGTGCAAGCTCTCTGAGCATACCTCTCAGCTGTGCAGATTTTTGGAGAATGTCCAGATTTTTGCCTCCTATTTTTGGTCTGTTTTTCCAAAATTTGGTTTTCTGGCAATTTTTTGGAGATTGAAGTCACTAATTAATGACACACATTTGTGTTTCAGACTTTATATCCTTCAGAAAATGCATGCGAACACAAAACCTGTTATTCTATCTACTTTCTAAGTTTATAAGAGCAATATTTAAAATCTGTCCCTATTGTTGGGCCTCTGTCACATAATTACTTCAGGCTATGTCTAGATTTCGTGTGCTAAGAGGTTGAGAGGTATGTCACTGAGAGGTGCCAGGCTTTGGATCCAAGGATCTGGGATCCGAGTTAGGCCCTGTAGGACTAGCAGATATAATGATTGGATCCAAAGGTTTTGTATCCGATGATTTTTGGATCTGAAGATCTAGCCTTTGGATCCTACGATGTCGAATCCGAGGATTGATTTCTGGATCTTAGTCGACTCCGACAAAGTCCTAGGGGACTAAATTGGGAAGTGTTTTCTGTGCTTTGATGGAGCAGACTTTGAAGATTTGGCAGGGATTTGAGCCCCAGAAGAAGTTGTAGCAGAAGTAAGTAGGTCTTTCAAAATTAACTTGCTATGTCAGTCAGCCAGAGCCCTTAAATTAAAAGTGCAACAGATGCTGCAGATGGTATCCAAATAGCCAGCTCTGAGACAATAAATGCACACTTTGTGTGGGCATCTGAGTTCAGAATTTTATGCTCAAAAGAAGTGTATTTTTTTAACCCAGTTGGATTTTTGGACATGAAAGGAATACAGGCAATGCAAGCAAAGGGAAGCACACTAAAAAGCTAGTAAAAAGTAAGCTTTTCCAATTTTTTTATTTTTTTGTAAGTAGTAATCGGGAAAGGAAGAATTACCAGCTACGATAATTAAGAAAAAATACTCTGTTTAAACAGTGAAAGTGGAAAATACCAACTATGGCATGAATGTACTATCAAAACAGCAGAAAGTGGAAAATACCAACCATAGTATGGAAGAAGTACTGTCAAAATAGTAGAAAAAACTCTAACGCAGTCGGGTATACTAAGAAGGAGGATAGAAAAAGAAACTAAGAAGAAAATCCCAGTAAATATATAAAAATTTACAAAAAATGCATTAATTTCTCGCTTGAGAGAAGGAACCTGCAATAGAGCACGATGGCAGCAAATGAGATCTGAGGTATTGGGGATGGTCTGAGACATTACAGGTGGAGGGAGGAGATCGAGAGTTGGATCCAACGTCTACAGTATGCAGCTTAGTCGGAACGTGGATCGGATTCAAACCCATTTGTTGAGGAAGAATGAAAAGGACATCAGATCAAAACATATAAAAGTTCACACCCCGGCATAAACAACAAACCAAGAAACATGAGAGATGGAGACAAGGAGTGGCTAATGCAGCACTGACCATTCAAACATCTACTGCTATTGTATGTTTACTTGCACAACTGTACTATATTCTTCATACTGATCACTGCACCAGTAGCCTACACTACAAAGGTAGATTACCCTAGCATACAAATTTTGGGAGTTGTAAGAAGAGTCCAGGAGCCCCTGTAGAATGGTCCTAGCAAAGCATGAGCTACACCTCGAGAAGGAATCAAGCTTGGAGTGCTTCGTAAAAGTATGTAGGGAGGACTAAGCTGATGCTTCTAGTAGACTTCTAGAATTCAACCCTTCCCAAAAAGCCATAGATGAAGCCAAGGCCCTAGTAAGAGTGGCTCTTGTCCCTGCCTGGAAGGGTTTACTGTAGTGAGTATAACAAAAGGTAATGTCCTTAGACAACCATATGGAAATAATATGTTTTGACACAGGTTCTCCCTTCTTACCTTCACAGGAAATGAATTGAGCCGATGATCAGAAATATTTAGTTCTCTCAAGATAGTATCTGAGTTGTCTGTGGACATCCATAGAATGGAGTATCCTTTCTCCCTCAGTTTTACGTTCAGGAAAGAAAAAGAGGAGATGGGATAGTTTGTCTTAAAGGAAACTCAGATACAGCTTTTTGGTATAAAAGATTAGTTCTCAAAGAAATTCTGTCCCTCTGGAAAAAGAGATGGAGTTATCATTAGAGCTTGCAGCTCAGATACCCTTCTTGCAGAGCTCAGACCAATCAGTAAAACAGTTTTCCAGGTTAAGAACCTCAAGTCAGCAAGGTGAGCTGGTTCAAATGGAACAAGTAGTAGCTTCTCTAACACAAACTAAAGATCCCAAGGAAAGACCACCAATTTTGTTGGAGGCCTCTTATGCAAACCCCTTTCAAAAACATTTTGACATGAGAATGCATTGAAAGAGGAGGATCCGTGTGCAGATATGCTGAAATGGCTGATGAATTAAGCTTGACAGAGGAGTAAAAAAGGCCACAGGATTATAATGCAAGTAAATACTGTAAAAAAACAGAGAACAACTAACCCTGAATGGGTCCTGGCTATGTTGCTGGAAACAAATTGAAAACCTTTTCCATTTGCTTATATATGATTTTTTGGTAGAATACTTACTTGCCTCCATTAGTACCTGTTCCGCATCCTCAGTAAACAGTTTCCTAAAAGGAATTAAGACCATATCATCTAGGCAGTTAATTGAAGTTGACTGGGATAGGGGTGTATCAACACCCCTGATCTTGTGCGAGTAGATCCACTCTGTGAGGAAGCTTGTAGTAATTGCTCCTAGACATTTAAAAAAAAAAAAATGGAGAACCACTGTTGTCTGGGCCAAAAGGAAGTTACCACAATGATCTTGGGGGATTCCTTTTGAATCATCGTAAGCACCATGGATATCGGTGGAAAGGGTGAAAAAGTACACAGGAACAGTCATGTCCAAGGAAAAGTAAGGGCATCCGCCTTCCAGGCCTTCTTGTATTTAGTCCTGGAGCAGAATCGTACACCTGACTGTTCAGAAAGGAGGCAAACAGATCTACTGAAGGAAAGCACAGTTGTAACTTAACATAACAGTAAATGCCCCTCTCTTCAATGCTGCAGTATTCTTCACCTTAGAGATCTCCTGCCAAGGATAGGCCAACATCGGGACGGTATACTAAAGTCTTTAGATCTTGTATGCACAATGTCATATGTATGCTCCCTGTTAGTACATGAGAAATACCCAAAACCCAATGTCCTTGGAAGAAAATAAACAAAAAGCTGGTCGGACTTATGAATGGTCTTAGTTTTAATCCAAATAATACCTGAGCTACCTGTGCAAATCCAAGGTATGAAGGACCCTATCACTAACACACTAAGAAGAAGGAAAAAATGAAGAGCATTGTACTGCCAGATTCATAGACAACTCATTAACAACCCTGGGCATAAAAGAAGGATTAGTGCAAAGGGACAACCTGTCCCTGTGAAAAAAGCAAAAAAGGAGGGATGTCCATAAGGGCCTGAAACTCAGAAACCCTCCAAGCACAATAACAGTAAGCAATAATACAGTCTTCCAGACACAATGCTGCAGAGAAACTGAATCTGCAGGCTCAAAAGGAGCCTGGGTAAATTTTTCTAAAACAAAATTAAGGTCCAAAGGAGCAAGAATAGGTTTCATGGGGGCCTAAGATGCAGGATACCTTTAAGAAGCTGTTTGACTTCAAAGCGAGAAGTCAAGGGAGGATGCAAAGGCAGAGAGCCAGAAATAGCTGACAAATGGGCTTTTACAGAAGACTAGGTCAAGCCAGACTGGAGCAACTCACACAAATAGGCAGAACCAGTGGGACTCCCACTGAAAAAGGGCCCTGGTTATGAGCCTGGCACCAGACAGAAAATCTCTTCCATTCAGACACAAGACTTTCTGGTTGAGGTTTTCTTGTCTCCTGTAAAACTCGGAGCACGTCCTCAAAAAAGAGGTACCTAAAAGGGATCAAAACCCTATCACCTACTGTGTCTGCTGAAGAGTGGACCACTGAGGATGGATGAGAGACCCCTTGTCCTGTGTGAGGTGGTCCAACCGGTGAGATAACGTGTGGTGATTGCCCTTGGCCAGATCCATTAAGAGGGGGAACAAGTGATTACTTGGCCAAAAAGGAGTCACTATTTTTGGGAAGTCTGGCTGAATCTCCTGCAGGACTCCTGGAAGTAGGGGAAGAGGTAGGAAGGCACTGAGAAACATCCCCTTCTAAGGAAAAGAAAGGGAATCCATCTTCCATACCAGATGGCATGATACCCTGGAACAGAAAAGAGGGGATCTGCCTGTTCAGAGGGGAGGGAAAAAGATCTACCTGAGGAATACCCCACCAATGGACTATGTCCAGAAACACATGATGCATCTATTAATGAGCCTGTGTTTTGGACCTGCTCAAACAGTCTTGCTGCTTGATTGTCCTCTGAAGGAATATATACTGCCTGAAGAGTTAACTGATAACTGAGAGCCAGACCCCAGGCCTGAAGAGTCCGCCTTCAGGGAAGGTAAGACTTTGTGCCCCCTGCTTGTGGCCACACCACATCACTGTGGTGGTGTCTGTGTAAACCTTCCATAGGCCTGGACAGCACATAGGATGAAAAGCTTGAAGGGCCAGAATCAGAGCTCTCATCTCTTTGATGTTGATATGGTCTGACTTCTGATGGGGGCAAAGACCTTGAACTTTGGAGCATCAGTGAACAGTTCATGAGAAGGAATCAGAGTTGCTGTATCTACCACTCAAATTCCCGCTTTAGATAAGGAAGGAGAGGCACTCTGAAATCCAAAGGGTGGCAATGCTGAAGCCAAAATTACCTGAGTCACCAGTGAAGCTTATAAATGTACAATCTGGCAAGAGTGAGCATTGGAATAGAAGAGGTCATGAATCTTAGGGCTCAAGGAAACTCTCTGTATGGAAAATAGAAGAGGTCATGAATCCTAGGGCTCAAAGAAATTCTCTGTATGGAACAGCAGGTAGAGGAAGAAGAGAATGAAAAAAAGGTGTCAAGAACAGAGCTTTTGGAGGTAGAAGAGAGGCCAACATTGGCACTATCTGAATCCTGCAACCCAGATATACGTGATCCTGAGAGGGAGCCAGGACAGACTTTTGGAAGTTGATAGTGAACCCCAGACTTTGAAGGATATACGTGTGTGTGTGTGTGTATATGTATTTTATATATATATATATATATATATATATATATATATATATAGATATATATATATATATATATATATATATGGATCTAGGACGTTTGCTCGAATAAGCAAACGTCTGAATCCATAACAACCGAACACACTTTAACAAAAGCGCTTTTATCGAAAAAAGCGCTTTCGTTAAAGCGTGTTACAAAAAAACCCACTACATTAACATTTTAGCATGGGGGCTTCACCTCCCTGTGCCCCCCACACACCCCCACTTTAATATTCTCCCTCCAAGACTGCACTACAGTGAGGAAAAGGGAATTTTCCCTTACCCGCACCATAGTACAGCCTCGGCAACAGGCATACTTATGCGAAAGTGCTTCTTCAGTGAAAAGTACTTTCGTGAAAGTATGCCCGGCCATTTGGGTTTCGGACGTTTGCTCATTCGAGCAAACGTCCGGAACCCGTATATATATATATATATATATATATATATATATATATATATATATATATATATATACATATATATATATATATATATATGGTAAACTCCAGGTCCTGCAACAGGCAACTGGGAGAAGGTGCCTGAAGCAACAGGTCATCTAGATAATATTTATTTATTTACATTTGTTAACCGGGTAGAGTCTAGCAGGGCAAGCAGCCTGTTTTCAGTGGAGACATAGGGATATGAGCTCCATAACAACAATACAAAAAGATTACAACATCTTTTTAAAGATTTACAGACAATATACAAAAAGTTTGACAGTTGCCAACAATCACAATTTACAAAATGGGCAATGTAAAACAGAAAACATTACATTTCTTAAGCCTTACTACAAACAGTAATATGAAACTCATAAGATATATAACCAAAAACCATCGTGGTATTTTCATTTGGTAGAAGTAAGACAAGAAGTTAGCACGACAGAAAACATTTGATCAAAGGCATGAGAAACTAGCCAGGAGTACTACAGGAGCACAGCCATTGTTGAGTAAGGTATTCCTTTAGGAGGTTTTTCAAGCTATGACCATCTGTGTTTTTTTAAGATATTCTGGGGTAACAGGTTCCACTGTTTGGCTACTTTGAAGGAGAAGAGACGGTCACCAAAGTCATTTTGGGGCTTTGTACCCTTGAGTATAAGCTTATCAGATGATCTAAGGGTCCTGGGGTTGGCATTTAGTTGCACTAGGTTGGAGAGTGCAGGGCAGTTTTCAGGTTTGTGAATGATGGAGTGGGCAGTGGTGAGGTGATTAACAACAGATTGGAAAATTCAAGCCAGTGTAATTTTTAAAGAGCAAGGCAATAATGGGTTCTGTTGTGTATATTAGCAGCAAATTGTGCTATTTTGTTATAGCAGGAATCAAGCAGATGTAAATCAGACTTGCGCAGATTAGTGAAAAGTTGAGAACAACAGAGAAGAGTGGATAGGAGGTGGGATCTGGCTGTGGCTAGTCTGGCATTTTGAGGAAGGTAAGGTTTGGCCCTACATAGAGTACCAAGTTTGATGTGAACTTTCTTAACTGTGAGTTAAATATATTTATTGAATGTTAGGTTGTTGTCTATTGTGGCACCAAGAAGTTTTGTTTGGTTAACTGGTTCTATTATAGTGCCATTAGTGGAGTAGATGGAGCGAGGAGGTCGTTTTGGTTTGGATTTCCTGTTAGAGAAAATCATTAATTTTGTTTTGTTTGGGTTTAGGATGAGTTGAAGTTCATTTACGTAATTTTCAATATCTAGAAACAACTTTTGCAGCTTATCTTGGAGTTCTTGGGGTGTGAGAGCAGAGCAAATAACAGTACTGTTGTCAGTGTATTGAATGATAGAAGCAGATTTAGTGGCAGTGTTTAGACTATTTGTGAATATAATAAAAAGGAAAAAGCGAAGGATGGAAACGTAAGGAACCCCAACAGAGACTGGGAGGAGTGTAGAGAGTTTATTATCCCATTTAGTTGTCTGTTGCTAATTAGTAAGGTAGCTAAAGAACCAGTTCAGAGCTGCAGAGTTGAGGTTGAAGGAGGCTAGGGTGTTGAGTAGTAGTTGGTGGGCTACCTTATCAAAAGCTTTGGACATATCAAAGAATATAGTAGAGACTAGTTCTCCATTGTTTTTGAGGAGGTTGATGTAGTTAGTGAAACTTAGGGATGTGGAGGTTCTGTATTTTGGACAGAAGCCATGCTGTGAACTAGATAAGAGGTTATTTGTAGTGAGGTGGTTGAAAAGCTGCTTATAAGGAAAAATATGAATGCCTTGGAGCCTTCAAAATGCAATCACAGGGGCTAGGCATTTTGTGAATACCACTGGGGCAGTGGAGAGGCCAAAGGATAAAGCAGAGAGCTGAAAATGAGAAGAAGAAACAGAGAAATGTAAAAACTTCCTGAAAAGAGGGTGAATAGGAATATGAATGTAAGAGTCCAGATTGAAGGACACAAGAAAAGCCTGGGGTAGTACAAGAGGAAACATGGTTTGAAGAGTAAGCATCTGAAAAGAAGGAACCTTGATAAAGGTGTTGAGAAAGGAGAAATCTAGAATAGGTTTCCAAATGCCCACCTTTTGATGGACCAGGAATATCCTGGAGTAAAATCCCTTTCCTACCTGTGAAGGTGGGACAGGTTGAATAACTCAAGTCTAAAAGGGACCCAAGGACCTCTGAGAAATGAGGAAGTTGTTCCACAGGCAGTTAGGAAATCCCTGAAAAAAGAAGGGAGAGACTTCCACAACACAAAGTAACCCTGGCAGATGACAGACAGACCCAAGAATCAGAGGTGATGATATGCCAGTTTGGAAGACACAGGGAGAGCCAAAGGGACATGGGATCTTGGATGAGGGGTAGGGGGGGGGGGCAAGATGTCAAAGAGAAGCAGGCTTGTCAGATGAAGGAGGCTTTTGAACCACAGGAACCTGAGTACTTAGCAGGAGGAGCTCGCCTACCACCATTCCTGCCTTTAGCGGCCTGAAGAGGCTGCCAGCAAACAAAAGCAGACCTAGTAGGACAGTTCCTCTGGAACTGAGACACAAAAATATGTTTAAGATCCTGCAATGTTTTACCTTTCTTCTGAAGAGACTAGCAGCAGTCCCAGACATTTTTATTATCCAGAGGAGCATCCAGCAACTTGGCCTTGATATCTTCAGGTAATGACTACAGGTGAAGCCAAGAATAACAGCTCATGACTGGCCCAAAAGGCTGCATCTCTTAAAGATGCATCAGCAGCAACATAGCTACACTTGATACAGTGACGAGCCACCTCAGAGGTAGAACCTAAAATAGACAAAGCAGAAGATTTTGCTTCAGAATCAGGGAGGTAGAAAATAACCTGACAAGCCTGGGCAATCAAGGCCAGAGCAAATCTAGTCATGTGGGACTGATAACTGATGTCCTGAAAGGCCAAAGTAGAATCAGTATAAACCTTCTTACCAAGTCTCTCCGTTGCCTTACAATCCTTGTCTGAAGGCAGAAAATTGGAAGAGGGCAAAAGTTTAGAAGGCTTGTCAGAAGGGACTGACACCACAGCGGGGTCAACAGAAGGGCACTTTAATTAGAACTGAAAATCCTCAGGATCCTTATAGAAACTGCCAGGATTCTTTGGAGCAGAAGGTTGAGAAACGGGAGACTTAGAAGCAACGATAAAGGTGTCTAACAAAGCTGCGAACACAGGGGTAATGAAGAAGGTTTAACAGTGTCCATCTGAAGCTCATAATACTTTTTCTGGATTAAGACACTTCAGAAGAATCACACAAAGTATTCTATCACTCTAATATGAACACAATCACTGCAGTCGACAAACTAATGAAACTCAAAAACAGAAGCCAAAGCCAGGAATCCACCACAAAAAGTATTTATTCAGTGCTTTTGTCTCTGAGATAGAGATTTCTTCAGAATAAAATACATACATCCCAACAACATTTTTATACCAAGTGCATTTAAACATTTAGTCAATTAATCAATTAGACAAATAAACACATGTGCCATGTTTCTTAAAGTTCCCCATCATTGTGTATGCACTCACATACAATAACAAATATTACAATCAGTATGATGAAATGAAGGAAGAATAATGAATAAAAACATGCAAGACCATCATATATATATATATATATATATATATATATATATATATATATATATATATATATATATATATATATATATGTTTTAGACATATTGTGTGTGTATGAATAAAATATGTAATAAAACTGTGAAATGTATATGTGTATTTATATATATATATATATATATATATATACATATATATATATATGTGTGTGTGTGTGTGTGTACCGGTCCACATAAAATATATAAATATAAAAGTACCTTTGAATATCTTCTAATTTGTAAGATAAAAGAAGTATATGAATGAATTAAAAATGTGATTTTAGTCAAAGAATGGAACTAATAGATACAGAGCTATTGAGCCCAGGTGGTTCTGAGGCGTTAGACCTAATTTGCCACCTCAACTCTGAAAGTTCTAAAAAAATCGTTGAGTGGTCCCCCTCTTTCACCTGTTGTTACCTGTTTTAGGATGATGAAGTTAAAACTGTGTCCTGCACTTATGTTGATATGTGCTGCTAGTGGATTTGTGGTGTCCTTCCTTTTTATATTAGTATAGTGCTGATATATTCTGCTTCTCAAAGCATTTTTTGTTTTTCCTATGTAGAAGTTCAGGCACTGTGAACATAGTGCCAGATATACCACTGATTTTGAGTTACACTACACCTTCCCTGTTGTAATATGTCTCCCATAATTGGGTACATATATTTCCTTAGCCTCTATTATGTGTTGATATTGCAAACAGTAACCATATTTTATCAAACCAGCCCCCCTCATGTAGTCTTGTGTATGTCTGTCTAACACGTTTTTTATATTACATCTTTTTTATTTATAATCTTAGGGGCTGGCCCTACCAGTTCAGCTTGTTCTGCATCCACCCTAAAGATGTTCCAGTTGTGTTTGATAATATCACTAATCTCAAAAAAAAAATGTTGGCTGAACCTAAATGATGCTGATTTTTTTAAATTCTTTGTTTCCTGATATTTATCTATCTGTAAGCCCCCTCCCGTGCCAAGTAGGGTAACAAAACGCCCATCCAGTCTCTTCTTGATTACTTCTCAAAAGATAATAAAATACCACCAAGACCACTGATCCAAGAACTAAGCAAATTTAATGAAACACTTAGCGCCTCGGCTTGCACAGCCTTTCAAGAGTAAAAACACTACAAAATACGGTTTGCTTATATACAGCATATTGCACAAAACAATCAATTAAGCATACAATTCAAATCACATACTTCCAATTGCATTCTTTGTTGAGTCCCAGAGGCTCCAAAGTACCAGACTTTAAAATCAACAGGGTTTCTTTTTTTAAAAACACACATTCACCTATGCCAATTAGCAATTTTTCCAAGACACAACTCCTAAGAGAATCAGGGTTAGAGTTGTGTGCTGTCAAAAAATGACTCTCAAGGGCACTCTCTAATTTTTTATTTTTTATGTCCCTAATATGTTCCTGCAACCGAACCCTAAAACTCCTGTAAGCTTCCCCTATGTAAAACTTCTTACATCCACATCTCAACACATACATTAGCCCCTCCATATTACAACTGTATTCATGCCTAGCTGTAAACTTGATGCCATTAATATAGGAAAAGAGCTTGCTACATACTAACAGATGGAACAACCATCACATGGAACAGTGCCTTTATTTTTGCTCAGGGACTCAACAAAGAATGTAATTGGAAGTATGTGATTTGAACTGTATGCTTAATTGATTAATTGTTTTGTGCAATATGCTGTATATAAGCAAACAGTATTTTGCAGTGTTTTTACTCTTGGAAGGCTGTGTAAGCTGAGGAGCTAAGTGTTTCATTAAATTCGCTTACTTCTTGTATTGGTGGTCTTGGTGGTATTTTATTTTTTTGTTTTTTTAAGTTGTATTTGCTACTTCTTGAAAGATGTTGTTTACAAAGTATTCTGGGTAAAACCTTTTCCATAACATATTCTTCAAAATTTCAATTTGTGCTACAAATTCATCATATTCAGAGGCCATCCTGACTAATCGTACTTCTTTTGGTGGAGGGGGTCACAGCTATCATAATGTAGCAAACAGAACAAGTGGGCTTATGGTAAATGGTTGAAGTAAATTTCTTCAAGGTGACATCTTTTTTAATAGTAATGTCAAGATAGTTATCCTTGTCTTCATTTATAGTATAAGTGAACTTTAAAAAAATCGGTGCTCAGTTGCATAAACCCCCAAAAATTCTCAAACTCTGTCCTATCCTTGTTCCACAGAATAATAATATCGTCTAGGTAACATCCGTAAAAGGACCAATAATTAGCATAGTGACTATTAAATATCTCTCTTTCCCAAAATGCCAAGACTATATTGGCAAAAATGGGGGCACAAGCTATCCCCATCGCCACCCCTTTCACCTGTTTGAATAATTGTTGTTCAAAGGTGATAATATTAGTGTCTAATACCAATTCCATTAAGGTCCTAATTGTTAAGATATGGGTATGATTAAACCTAGTATACTGGCATAAATATTGAAAAAAAACAGTCTATACCTGTGTCTTGGGGTATAACTGAGAACAAATCACGAATATCAATAGTAATGAACATCAAGTTGTCATTATACATACTATCATTGACTTTAGATAAAAAAGTCCCAAGAGTCCTGCAATATCCAAGAGCAGTCTTTAAGTGTTTCTTTTAATTGATTGTCCAAAAATTTGGCTATAGGAAATGTTTTGGACGCACATGCATCAACTATCAGTCTAAAAGGCGGGTCCATGAGGTCTTTATGTATCTTTGGGACACCAAATATGGTTGGAAATTTAGGGTGTTTCCTCTAACATTATATCAACTTTGCTGTAACAAATGTTCTTTTCATTAATACTAATTTCACAATAGGTGTCACTGTACAAAAGATAAAGAAGTTATGTACCTACCATAACATTCCATGTTAGTTGTCTTCATCTCGCCTTCCTTCTTGCTGGTTGGGATCTGAGCCAATTCTCGGCTCTGACTTGGCCATCTTCAATAGCTCGAGAGCCGTTTACTGGCTCAAGGCTACCCCTTATCCCATAATGCCTAGCGATAGCTACCCAGATCTCGTTTGAAATAGCTAACTCCAGACATAACAAGAGAATAAACTAGTCAAACAATCAGTTGACTATACCTGCCATATTCTCTAAGTCAATAGAGGAAAAACAAGAGAACACACAGCCAGTAAAACAGAAACTCCTCTCGGTCCACTAGGACAGGGGGACAGAGGGTGGGGCGGAAGAAAGAAGGCGAGATGAGGACAACTAACATAGAACGTTATGGTAGGTACATAACTTCTTTATGTTAAGTTGTCTACCTCGCCTTCATTCTTGCTGGTTGGGACAGCGTCCCTAGCACCTAATATCCTGGGTGGCTCAGTGGAACAGACTCTTCAGAACAGTGGAACCAAAGTCAGCTCTGCTCCTGGAGTCCATATACAACTTGTAATGAGAAATAAAGGTATGAGGGTTTGCCCACGTGGCAGCCGCACAGATAGGATCCATGGGCAACCTAGACAAGGCCCTAGTAGAATGATCTTTCAGTTTAATAGGTAACTCTTTGTTCCTTAACTGATAAATGAAAGTAATAGTGTGTGACAACCATCTAGACAAGGTTACCTTGGAAACTGGGAGACCTTGTTTGCCCAAGGCGTAAGAAAGGAATAGTTGGTCCAACTTCCTTGTTTCCTTAGTTCTGTGCAGGTAAAAATGCAATTGCCTATGAACGTCCAATTGGTGTAGTTTGTACTCTGCCTTGTTGGTATGATTAGGGAAAAACACAGGAAGATCTATAGATTGGTTTAAATTATTTTCTGAACAGACTTTAGGAAGAAACGAAGGATTAGTCCTCAGAGCAACCCTGTCCTTATGAAAAACCAAGTAGGGAGGACGAACACATAGTGCCTGAAGTTCGGAGACGCGTCTGGCTGAAGTAATAGCTACCAGAAAGAGTGTCTTCCAAGATAGAAACTTGATAGAGCAGGACACTGCTGGTTCAAAAGGGGGCAGAATTAAGGAAGTTAGGACTAAATTAAGGTCCCAAGGAGGAGGGGGATCTCTCACTGGAGGCCTAAGAAGAGTTGTTCCTCTCAAAAAAGCTTTATAGAGCTTATGAGACATAATGTTAGAATTTGAAAAACCAACATGAAAGTTAGAAATGGCCGCCAATTGTACCCTGATCGTAGCAGCAGCGGACCCAGAGTGAAACAGATGTGCTAGGAATTCCAGGATTTTGTGGACTGGGGCTGAAAAGGGATCCACATTCCTAGCCTTTGCCCAACAAGAAAAACCTTTCCATTTGCTAGCATAAGTTTTCCTCATTGTAGACTTGTGAGAGGAGACCATAATCTCAAGGACTGCTGGGGAAATGCTGGGAAGCCTGGCTAAGGTTGGAAGTGGAGCAACCAAGCTGTGAGCTGGAGAGTTTTGAGGGATTGATGCAACCCGCCTGATTGATGAACCAGTAGGTCTGGAATTGGGTCCAGATTCCAGGGCTGATCGAGAAGGTAACGGTGCAGGAATGGGAACCATATCTGTCGAGGCCAGTAGGGGGCAATGAGGATCATTTTGCAACCCAACGATATTGCTTTCTGTATAAGTTTGGGTATCAGGGGGAAAGCAGGAAAGGCATAAAGAAGTCCCTGGGGCCAAATGGGGACTATAGCATCTCTGGGTGTGTGACCCAGAAGCAGAAGAAGGGAAAAGTAGTTGCTGCATTTGCTGTTGAAGGGGGTGGCAAAAAGATCGCAGCAAGGCTGTCCCTATTTGCGGAAAATAAGATTTGCAACTTCCTGATTCAGAGACCACTCGTGAGGCATGAGGATAGCTCTGCTGAGCCTGTCCGCTATGACGTTGGATCTCCCAGTGATGTGCGTCGCAATCAGAAAACGTTGGGAGGAAATCGCCCACTGCCAAAGTCTGAGTGCTTCTCGACACAGGGGGGTAGGATCTGGTTCTGCCCTGCTTGTTGATGTACCACACCACTGACATGTTGTCCGTTTGAACAGCAATGGTCCCAGAAGGAAGAGAGTCTTGAAGGGCTTGCAATGCCAGGAGCATGGCTCTCATTTCCAAGACATTTATGTGCAGATGGTAATCGTGAGGTTGCCAAGTGCCTTGGACTGTCCTGCCCAGATAATGCCCCCCCCCCCCACCCTATCAGGGAGGTGTCTGTCATCACTGTGGCTACCGGAGGAGGTTGTATGAATGGTCTGCCCTGAGTAACTAGTGGGGAGACCATCCACCAAGAAAGATGTCTTTTGCATGCATCCGTGATCATGATCATGTGATTCATGGGTAGGTCTTGGAAAGACCACTGCTCAAACAGAAGCCACTGAAGAATTCTCATATGAAAGTGCACTAGTGTGATTAAAAGAATGGCTGCTGCCATGGAACCCAGAGTTTGAAGGACGTACCTGACTTGGATCCTTTTGCTCTGCATCAGAACCTGTACCTGCTGACGAATTGCGGACACCCTTTCTAGTGGTAGCCTTGCAAACATATCCCTTGTGTCGAAGTCTGCTCCTATGTAAGTGATAGATTGACAGGGCAACAAGGCAGATTTTTCGAAATTTATTGTAATGCCTAGCTGGGAGCAGATTGTGATTGTGTAGTCCCATGCTTGTAGGAGTTGATGCCTGGTGGTAGCAGTAAGGAGCCAGTCGTCTAGATACGGAAACACCTGGAATCCTTGACGTCTCAGGTGAGCCGTGACCACTGCCATACATTTGGTGAACACCCTGGGGGCTGTGGTGAGATCAAAGGGCAGAGCTCTGAACTGATAATGACTGGCCCCCAGCCTGAAGCGAAGATATCTCCTGGAGCACCTGTCCATCTTGATATGGTAGTATGCATCCTGAAGATCTATCGAGCGCATCCAATTGTCCTGACCCAGAAAGGGTAGAATGGACTGTAGCGTGACCATCCGAAACTTTGTTCTTTGCACAGACCTGTTTAGTCTGCTGAGATCCAGAATTGGTCTTCAGTCCCCTGTCTTTTTTGGTACTAAAAAAGAACCTTGAGTAAGTTCCGGATCCGTGCTGGTCTGCTGGGACTTCCTGGATGGCTCTTTTTTTCTAGCAGTTTTGAAACTTCTATTACTGCTTGCTCCTTCAGATTGGGTGGAACATCTGGAAGGGTCTTCCTTGACTGCAAAAGGGGTTGATGGAAGGGAATTTTGTAACCTCTGGATATAATGGACCGTACCCATATGTCTTGTGTTAAACTTTGCCAGGCTTTTGGGTACAGCGAAAGTCTTACCCCGACTGCCTCCAGAGGTGAACAGCCAGGCAACCCTTCAGGGATGCTGGAAGGGCTTATCAGAAAAGGATTCTCTGTTGCCCTGGTTCTGCAGACCCCCTCTGCCACGAGGGTGGCGTCTATTATTATTGTTTCCCCCTCTGCCTCTGGAGGAAAAATCACTACGTGTGTCAGGCAAGGCTCCCTGAGATTTACAGAACCACATCTTCCCACTCTTCTGATCTTTGGGGTAAGGTCTAGAGGGAGTGGAAAAATGGACTCCCATGGCAGAGAGAGTCTTGCCTTCTTGCTCACACCTAGTCAAAGTGTCTTTCACCTGTGGTCCAAAAAGAAAGGAACCATCAAAGGGAGTGTTAGTGAAGGATGCTCAAAAGGGTTCTGCAAAGTTACACAGCCACATCCACGCATGCCTCCTAAGGGCCACACCCATACCTGCGGCTCTACTCGCTGCATAGGAAATGAGCCTCATGGAGGAGTTAACAACAGAATTAAGTGTTGCTAGCTGGGAAGATACCTTGGCTTGTGCTCCCTCAGCTGCTGGATCTTGAAGGGTATCTCAGAACTCTTTAAGGGGATACCTTTGAAGTCGGGTAAAATTACATAGGTAGTTCAGTGACCTCACAGAGAAGGTCGCTGAAGCGAACATTCACTTCCCGTATCTGTCCATCGTCCTAGACTCCTTGTTAGGGGGATGGACAGACGAAGAGGTCTCAGCTAACTCTTTTTTGGTGGCTGCTGCTACCACCATGGAATCAACAGGAACACCTTTCAAAAGGAATTGCTTATCCTGGGGTGCTGTAATGAATTTACTAGGTCTCCTCGGAGTTGGTTCCACTGTATCTGGAGCTGACCAAGTCTTTCGAGCCACCACTGTCATACGTGGATCGAAAGGCAGAGACACCCAGGAGGTGGAAGGTCGGGAACTGAAAGCATCCAGAAATACAGACTCATCCTCGGTAGGGGCTAGGGGATTCTAGTTCCCCCTCTGCTTAACATTTCTAGGATGTCCGAGAAGGAAACATCTTCAGAGGGGGGTCTTGGGGACCCTTTCCAAATCATCAAAGTCTGTATCGGAAGTGACAGACTCGGGGGAGTCAATGTGCTTCCTCTTACACTTTTTCTTCCGAGGGGACTCCTCTGAGTGATCAGGAGAGGCCTCAGAAGAGGAGGAAACACCCAATGGGGTGTCCTGGAGCATCGGTTCCCTACGCTTAGAGTCTGGAGGAGGAGCAGAGGTTGGCACAGGCACTACAGGGGATGAAGCCGGTGGGGCTGAAAGTGAAGCTGACTCACAGGACAGCACACTCCACATGACATCGAAGGCATCCCTGCCAAGATGCAGGGAAAGCTCCAGTTCCAAAGAAATAGGAATTTTTCTCTGCACCGAGGGGGATGGCTCCGAGGCTGATGTTGGAGCCGAGCTCACCTGCGCCAAAGCTCCAAGAGGGAGAACGGCGTCGGACAAGGGTCCGATGCCACTCACCCCCTTGGAGCCAATGAGGGAGCCACTGCACCCAGATCCCTCGATGGAAGGTACCACAGAGGGAATCGGAGCCGAAATCGGAACCGAAAGAGTTATTGGAGCAGACAGTTCCACTACTCAAACCCCAATGAACTCCGGCTCCGAACTCACTGGAGTCGGAGGAGGAACATCAAGAGAAGTGGATGGAGCCGATACCTGTTGAGGGCTGGACAACAATTTAGCTAGTGCCTGCGACTTTAGCAACCTACTGACCACTGTCTCCACATCATGATCCGACAGCCTAGAGGATAGAGATGAGTGAATGGATCGGTGACTACGCTCGCTCTGAAGTAAAGGAGACCGAGGAGCCAAATGCACCGACTCTAGGGAAGGGGACCTCAGCCTCTTGTGGCTCCACGATGGCTCCGAAGCCTCTGATGGAGCCGACAGGGAGATTGTCTTGTCGGTGACAGCTGGAACTGACATAGAAGGTAAATCCTGAACCGAAGACGGCTCCGAAATTGGAGCCGACGGCTTAGTGGATTTAGGGGATTTCACTAGCTGTGAGCTCTTGGCCGGTGAATCCTGGGGTTTTAAAAGAACCCTAAGAATCACCTTATTCTTGCGCTCCTGCAGGACTCTTGGACTAAAGGCATGGCAAATAGAACAAGAGTCCTGCAGGTGCTTAGCGCCTAAACAATAGACGCAAGAAGTGTGCCCATCTGACAGAGACATTTTCTGACAGCATGAGTCACACTTCTTAAACCTAGAAACCTTAGATTCCTTTAACATACTTTACTGTAGAAGGAAACCAACCAATTTTTAACAACAATAAAAAGGAGCAATATTCAGTCTACAAGAACAAAAAACACACCTACTAGAAAGACTATAGATAAAGTGTTTTTTTTTTTTTTTTTAAGAAGATAATAGGAAAAACCTCTAATTTAAATGGCTAGCCTATAACGAAAAAGCAGTAGGAAAGCCTCTAACTTAAACGGCTAACCTGGAATGAAGGGGGGGAGGGGGAGAACTCTCCAAGTTAAACGAGTTCTACAAAAAGAGGGATACTATATAATAAACAATTATCTACCACAGAAACAAAACTATCGCTAATAATAAAGTACTAGAAGAGTTAAATTCTAGTGAAAAATTACACAAAAAATTCTATACAAGCCTGAGCCAGAAAAACGACACCTTGCAGCTGAAGCGGCAAACGAGATCTGAGTAGCTATTGCTAGGCATTATGGGATAAGGGGTAGCCTCGAGCCAGTAAACAGCTCTCGAGCTATTGAAGATGGCTGAGTTGGAGTAGAGGATCGGCTCCGATCCCAACCAGCAAGAACGAAGGCGAGATAGACAACTTAACATCAAACATTTTCTCAACATATGTATTATGGTTCATAATCACTTGACCACCGCCTTTATCAGGTTTCATAACCCTGATTTCAGTATTGTTACATATCTGCTTTAATAATACTGATTCTTCTTTGTTAAGGTTATTGGTGCACCTGTCCCTATTTTTAGTAAGTTTAAACATTTCCCTAATGTCTTTTTCACACATCTTCTCATACATTAAAATTGATGGATGTAGTATAGGATTAAATTTGCTAGCCTTTTTACAACTTCCAAGTTCATAGCAATTATTAGGACTGTCTTTAAAATAAAATTAGAGGTTCAACTTCCATAGGCTGGTACTAGGCTATCGGCCCTAGAGCCTATACAAGCCTAGCCATAACAATTCCCTTGCTATTTCTTCCCACACTATTTACTTCCCTGGACCCCTGTCTATCAGGGCGACTGACGTGATCCCCGGGGTGAATTTCCTTTCTCCCATCCAATCATCAAGGTTCCTTTTGAAGAGGGCCAAAGTGGTGCTCTGCTTGACATGTATGGGCAGTCTATTTCAGAGTCTGGGGAGTCTCTGGGTCAAGAACCTATCCCTCCAGCATGTTCTATTCATTGTGATGCCAAGGTTAAGATCCCTGGAGTATGTGTCTCTGAGCGATTGGCATTTCTTTAAGTGTAGCATGTCCAACAGCTCTGGGTTTGACATGGCCTTGTATGTTAAGCAGAGATCGCCTCGGAGTAGGTGATATGCGACAGAGTATAGCTGGAGTTTTTTAAGGCGGTCAGCATACGGCATCTGCTTTAGGCCTGTGATTCTTTTAGTGAGGTATTTCTGCGGCCTTTCCAGTTGTTGCAGATGTCTTGAGAGGTACATACCAAATGGGGCATTGTATTCTACAATGGGTCTAATCAGGGATGAGTACAGTGGGACAATGACCTCCTTTTTTCTGGATGAAAAGCCCTTAGTGATGAGGTGTGCCACATAGAAGGATTTCTTGACTGTTGTGGCGATGTGGTTATTGAAGGAGAGACCACTATCCACCTGTGTCCCTAAGTCTCTTATCACACTTTCGGTGTTTAGTGTATTGCCACCTATGTGGTAATTCATGGGTACATGTTTTTTCCCGAAGGGGATAACTATACATTTCTTGGCATTGGACTTGAGCCCATGGCTCTGGCACCAAGCGTCTGTTTCTGTAAGGTCCTTTTGTAGAGTATCCACATCATTTGGGGATTCAATAATGGCTCCCAGTTTGCAGTCATATGCGAACTTTGTTAGCCAGAGTCCGTTAGTGTTGGCCTGTACTTCAGAGAAGTAGATGCCAAACAAGAGAGGTCCCAGGATTGAATCCTGAGGTACTCCACTTGTCACTTGTCTGGAGGTGTATTTGGAGTCAGCTACTTTTACAGTGTGGGTTCTGTCAGTAAGCCAGTTGGCAACCCATCGAGTGATGTAGGGATTAATGCCCAGCTTAGTAAGGTATCTATGATTCCAGAGTAGGGGATGGTGCCAAAGGCCTTGGCAAGGTCCAGATAGGCTGTGTGGACTGCCTTACCGTCGCCCATGGCTCTGGAGACTGATTCGAAGAAGTCAATCAGGTTCATAAGACAAGACCGGCCCTTCACAAACACAAACTGGGTGGGGTCCAGTGTTTTAAGGTTGCCAATGTCTTTGTTTATAAGTTCCATGATAACACGTTCCATGGCCTTGCAGATTAGGCTCATCAGACTGATGGGGTGGTAGTTCCCGGGATCCAAGGTGGATCCACCCTTATGTAGTGGGATAACTGTAGCTGTGCGCCACTCAGTGGGCACGAAGCCTGAGGTGAGGGTATGATTAAACATGACACTTAGGTGAGGTGCCAGTTCATTTTGTAGTTCATGTAGTACACAGTTTGGGATGTCATCTGGTCCCATGGATGCTGTATTCTTAGCTTTGGAGAGTGCGTTTTTTTACCCGTGTGGCCGTTATTACCGGAATTTGGCAATCTTCCGGTATTGAGATGGGCCATTTAGGGGGTGAGAGGGGGGTGAAGTTGGCACTGAATCGATTTGCCAGGGATATTGGCAATATACTTGGGATCAGTATATTTAATGCCATTCTTTTGTAGCTCAGAGCAGATCTGAGCATTGCCACTTAGATTCTTGACATAGTTATAGAATGCCTTGTGGTTGTCTTTGGAATCTTTGGCAATTTTATTTTCGTAACTAGCTTTGGAGGATTTTATGAGGGATCTCAGCTTCTTACTGAGGCTGGTTAGGGAGTTTTTTGCATCCTGGGATTTTTCTCTTTTCTGCAACAGTTTCTTCCTTTTGTTGTAAAGTTTGTTTACAGCAGGGGACCACCAGATTGGCTTCCTTTTTTTTTGGAGGAGAGCATCTTGGTTCTATTTGGGATGGCACAATTTATGCATGAGTGGATGTGCTCATACAGTGCCTTAGTGTAGGACTCAGCAGTCGTACTTTCATTTCCCGTCTGCATGAGTGTCATGAAGTTTGTAACTTCTGACTTGAGTAGCATGAAGTTGGCTTTGGAGAAGTTTTTTATGGAGGTTTCCTTACTGGGGTTGGGGGTGGGATGTGGATGTTAAGGGTGATTAGCTTATGGTCTTGACCTGACCAACGAGGGGGTGACCACAGGTGTGGAGCATCGATTTTCCATGTTGGTAATGACCAGGTCTAGGATATTGGAGACCCTGGAGAGACTGTGGATTAGTTGATCCAGGGCATTGGAATTTATGAATTCCAAGAACCGTTGGGCAAAGGTGTTGGTACACGAGTAGTTTTCCCAGTTAATGGCAGGGTAGTTGAAATCACCCAGTATTAGGGTGTTTGGTTGTATATTAATATTTTCCAGTATGTTTAGAAAGGTGTAGTGAGAATCTTGGGGCATGGTGGGGGATCTGTAGCAAGCTACAATTTGGATTGCAGTCTTACCTAGTGTTAGCTGCACCTGGAGAATTTCAGATGCATTGTGTTGGGCAACTAACCTGGTGGTGTGAATATCCTTGGTGAATATGGACACTCCTCCACCTTTGGTGTTTCGATCCTGGTTTGGTGGCCGAAGTGTGGTAAGAGTTGTAGCCTGGTATTGCAGGGGTGCTCGCTGGAGCTTTGAACCAGGTCTCAGTTACTGCACAGATATCAAAGTTCTCCATTTTTAGGGGTGCCTCGAGAGAGTGCATTTTGAGGTTTAGACTTCTAGCATTGAGTAGCATTACCTTCAGATTTTGCATGCTTGTACCTGTTATGGTGGTGGTTTTGTCCTTTGACTTTGCCTATAAAAGGCTATAGGGGTGGCAAGAGCCTTAGCCAGATACCTGTATCCCAGGGGTGACATGTGCAGAACATCTCTGGCAAAGCATCGTGGTCCATCGATCATGTCGTCCCAGGCAGACAGATACTGGATCCCCTTTGAATGACACCAGAAGGTAGGATGCTACTCAGGGCTAGGGTCGTACCTGCCTGTGCCACATGGTCCGAGAGCTTTTCCATGTCTCTTTTCATGTAGTCCTGGGAGGTATGTCTCAAGTCATTCACTCCAACGTGGACAATGAAAGAGTCATATTTGTACTTGTTGTGGAGTGACTTGAGTGCATGAATTATGTGGCGGATCCCAGCACCCGACAGGCAGCTCACTGTAATTTTCTCCTTCTTCAGCCTGGTGAGTGGGATATCAGTGTGCCTGACTATAGAGTCACCTATGACTAAAGTGTTAGGTACGTTGTCTTGCCTTAGGGGCTGTTGCTGGGTGGCACACTGGTGTTGTGAGCTATGTGACACTTTGGTTGTGACTGGTGTTTGTTTGCGTTTCAGCTTTGGAGGTCCTTGTTCCTTGGGCAGGTTACAGTTAAGGGCCTCCGCATATGTGGATTTAGTGTTGCTATGTGTGGGTGTTGGTGGTGTGAGTTTAGAAGGGCTGTGTGTTGCTTGAGGTGTAGTGCGGGTGTTAACCTTCTCCTCTTGACTGTCTAGCACAATCTTGGGTGGAGACGGCTTTGCTTCCAGTTTGGCTACGTAAGTGCATCTCTCACAGGTTGTAGTGTTGGATGGTAGGAGGAGAGGGTTGCCTGTGTACATGAGGCAATTGCTGTATTGCCCCAGTATGCCCAGATTCACCAGGTGGACAGGAGAAATCAACAGAAGCAGACCCTTGGACATGCCTGGTTTCTTGTAAAAAGCTTGAGATCAATAATAGTCTGATCTATAGATGCCATTCTAGTGGGTACAAAAGTCAGGCCTTTTTCAAAAAGATCTGCTACATCTTGACACAATTCCACATTGCTATAATTATATATCTTAAAATCACCACTACTATTGTGCAAAATACCCATGCTTTCATTATGTGCAATATCTAAAATTTGTTGCCCCTCCCTCTCCAATTCCCTTTCGGGTTGGTAGACTGTTGGTAATTGTAGTATGTTTGTCCCCCTCTCTGATTCCTCATTCTCTCTGACCGCCTCAGAGGCGGGTATTGTAAAGGATCTGGGGGATTATTAGAGTGCAACATTTCAGTATTATTGTTCCCATTAGGAAAGTCATACTCACTGTCACCATTTACTTTCTTTTGACCCAAAGAGGGCAAAGGATATGTTGTGTGTTGTGCATATTCTTTTTCATCAGTCCTAAGTTTGTGTATTTTTCTCTGTTTTAAATCACAAATAATACTATCCACTTTTTCAAACATTTTAAAATAATCAGTGTTTTTACTTTCAAATAACAAATCTATTTGAATATTGTGGTCAAGTACATTGATTTTGTTTTCAATTCTACCATTTTACGATCATTGTCCCTGATCAAACAGTTTAAAAGTTCATATCCATTGTTTGTTAAATAGTTCCAAAAGTTCCAAATGCAATAAGAGTCTCTTATCAGGCCTGTTGGAATTTTCCACAAACAGAGGCCTTTAGGGATGCGTTCTGTCCTTACACATTCCCTCAGATAACTATTTTCCAGTTGAAGCTTCCGATATTCTAAAGTAAGTTTCTCCAGTTTTATTAATTGTTCCCTCATAGAACCATGGTTAGAGACTGCAGTTTTCCTCGCTTCATTCTGCCATTCCCTTTCTCCTTCTAGCCATTGCGATAGTGTGTTTCGCCCATTATAGGGGGCATTGCCCCCTGCAGTTCCTGAATTTATTGATGTATGCAAATCCAGCCTTCTGGACTGGCTGGGACCAGTCTGATGCTCTTGCTGTGTCAGTGTAATGCCACTTGCATTAAAGCTGTCAGCAGATTCAGCTACAATGTTAATTCCTGCCCCATTCGGGCGTGGAGAAGCTGAATTTCCCAAAAAATGGGAAAAAGATTGTTGGGTCATTCTTTCTACTCGACTGGCTAAAGTTGCCACCGTCGAGTTCAAAATAGTCAATGAACGTGCCAGTGAGATGATAGTGGGCGGATCCATATCTTCAGCTCCCTCCATGCCAAATACGAACACAATCACTGCAATACTAATGAAACTCAAAAACAGAAGCCAAAGCCTGGAATCCACCACAAAAAGTATTTATTCAGTGCTTTTGTCTCTGCGATAGAGACTTCTTCAGACTAAAATACATACATCCCAACAACCTTTTTATACCAAGTGCATTTAGACATTTAGTCAAATAATCAATTAGGCAAATAAAAACATGTGCCATGTTTCTTAAAGTCCCCCATCATTGTGTATGCACTCACATATAATAACAAATACTACAATCAGTATGATGAAATGAAGGAAGAATAATGATAAAAAAAAACATGTAAGACCATTTTATATATATATATATATATATATATATATATATACATATATATATAAAACAAAAAAACTGTTGGACCACAACTAGAAGAGTACAGGGACATATGCAGCAAAAACTTCAATTATTGTAAAAAATAAACGGAGCCAGTGATTAGCGGTTTCATCCCTTTATTAAGTGTCAGAGACTTCGTCAGAAATAACAGATTTTAGTGGGAACATCATATAATGAACATGAAATGGGTGGTGTGTAAAAATTCTAAACCAATGTATAGTCAGCTAGTTCAAAAACAGAACTGTGCTCCAATGAGCTAAATGTCACAAAGCAAACAAGCACACAGAAAGAGATAAAATTGTCAATCACATTGGTTTCGAATTTTTACACACCACCCATTTCATGTTCATTATATGATGTTCCCACTAAAATCTGTTATTTCTGACGAAGTCCCTGACACTTAATAAAGGGATGAAAGCACTAATCACTGGCTCCGTTTATTTTTTACAATAATTGAAGTTTTTGATATACATATATATATATATATATATATATATATCCATAGACAACTGCTAAAAATATATATATGTTTGATACATATTGTGTATGTATGAATAAAATATGTAATAAAACTGTGAAATGTATATGTGTATTTATGTACATATGTACCTGTCCACATAAAATATATAAATATAAAAGTACCTTTGAATATCTTCTAATTTGTAAGATATAAGAAGTGTATGAATTAATTAAAAAATGTGATTTTAGTCTAAGAATGGAACTAATAGATACAGAGCTATTGAGCCCAGGTGGTTCTGAGGCATTAGTCCTAATCTGCCACCTCAACTCTGAAAGTTCTAAAAAATCGTTGAGTGGCCCCCTCTTTCACCTGTTGTTACCTATTCTAGGAATTAAGTTAAAACTGTGTCCTGCATTTATGTTGATATGTGCTGCTAGTGCATTCTTGTTGTCCTTCCTTTTTATATTATTATAGTGCTGATATATCCTGCTTCTCAAAGCATTTTTTGTTTTTCCTATGTAGAAGTTCAGGCACTGTGAACATAGTGCCAGATATACCACTGCTTTTGAGTTACAGGACACCTTCCCTGTTATGTCTCCCATAATTGGGTACATATATTTCCTTAGCCTCTATTATGTGTTGACACTGCAAACAGTAACCACATTTTATCATCCCAGCCCCCATCATGTAGTCTCGTGAATGTCTCTCTAACATGTTTTTTATATTACAATCTTTTTATATATAATCTTAGGGGCTGGCCCTACCAGTTCAGCTTGTTCTGCATCCATGCTAAAGATGTTCCAGTTGTGTTTGATAATATCACCAATCTCAAAAAAATGTTGGTTGAACCTAAATTATGCTGATTTTTTAAAATTCTTTGCTTCCTGATATTTATCTATCTGTAAGCCCCCTCCCGTGCCAAGTAGGGGAACAAAATGTCCATCCAGTCTCTTTTTGATTACTTCTTGAAAGATGTTTACAAAGTGTTCTGGGTAACCCCTTTTCCATAACATATTCTTCAAAGTTTCAAATTGTGCTAAAAATTCATCATATTCAGAGACCATCCTGGCTAATAGTACACCCTGTCCCTTGACAAGGGACTTCTTTTGATGGAGGGGGTGATAGCTATCGTAATGTAGCAAACAGAATAAGTGGGCTTACGATAAATGGTTGAAGTAAATTTCTTCAAGGTGACATATTTTTTAATAGTAATGTCAAGATAGTTAACCTCGTCTTCATTTATATTATAAGTGAACTCTAAAAAATCGGTGCTCAGTTGTAAACGCCCCAAAAATTCTCAAGTTTAGAAGGCTTGTCAGAAGGGACTGATACCACAATGGTGTCAACAGAAGGGCATTTAAATTAGAACTGAAAATCCTCAGAGCCTTATAGAACCTGCCAGGATTCTTTGTAGCAGAAGGTTGAGAATCAGGAGACTTAGAAGCAGCTATAAAGGTGTCTAACAAAGCTGCAAACACAGGAGGTACTGCAGAAGGTTTAGGAGTGTCCATCTGAAGCTCATAATACTTTTTCTGGATTAAGAAACCTGAGAAGAATCACACAAAGTATTCTATCACTCTAGCTATAGTGTCTACAAAGGACGATTCCTCAAAAGGAGACTCAGGACCGATGGACTCTTCTTCATCAGACCATAAGCCAAAGGCAAAGACATTGGGGAAGAGTAAGACAAGAACCCATAATCAAACTCTCAATCCTCATCAGAGGAATCAGGTTCCTTAGTCCATTTAGAAGGAGTCGAAGTCCAGGGTGAAGTAGGCACAGAAACAACTTAGGAAAGCTTCAGGGCCAGTAAGGCATTATAAAGGCCCTGAGTAAACTCCTGCCATTCCCTATGAAGATCCTTATGGCATACAGAAGTATGCTTAGTCATCTGCTTTTTCTTGGTAGAAATTTCTTCCTCCCTTTGCCATCTGTAACCTTGCTGAATGATGTTCAGAACCCATATGTCTGAAACTATCTGTTGCCAAAGATAAAAGTGAAGATTCACACTTTCTGGAAACAAAGAGACTGCCAGACATCTCTTAAAGTCATTCTGACTTACTGCAGTGTCCTTGGTTTTGGGAGTTTCCAGAATTCTTCTTGGAATTCTTTCATTTCTTCTTAAATGCCTGCTTACTTGCATTTTTTTTATTTTGTTTCTTCCCAAAATTGGATGAGGAGCTAGAAAATCCTTTGGAAAAGGAATGCTGATAAATCAGATTCCCTGAATCAGATTACCAATTTCATCACACTTTCTGATGACCTCTGTAGCAGAGGGGCCAAAAACTAAATCTCTATCCAAAGGAGAATTTAAAACCTCATTTTTAACATCATCTGGGAGTTTCCGTGAACATGACAATGCAAACCTCCTTAAAACCGTATCAGTGGCCATATCCCTTGAAGAAGTATCAACAGAGTTATACACACACTGTATACAATGAGTAGTGACTTGAACAACAGAAAAAATATTTAAAGTAGATTTTTCCTCACAAGAAGAAACTGCAGACAAAACATTTCCTCATACTTTCAGAATTAGTCAGGACAAACCTTAATATAGGAGCCTGGCAATTTAAAATTCTGAAAATCAAAGTCGTAGAAGCATACACTTTAAAATCTTCCTATTCTTATTAGAAAATATTAGGATTGAAATTAATTAAATGTTTAGCAGCAGGATTAACTAAAGCTATAACTGCTGGATCAGAGTTGGGAAGAGTGTATAAAATTTTAAGACTAAGAAACTTTATACATCCTATTTGCCTTTTTAGGGGCAGCTGACTGTTAGGAAAATTGCAGGCAGTAACACACACATCCTCCAAGGCTGACAGAACTGAAGGAATTGGTGCATGCTCTGGAAACCCTTTCTGTAATACCTCACAGTATTTTCTTTGGGACGGAGAAACCTCATTGGTCTCCCACTGAAAACACTGGACAGTCTCATGAAAGCCCCCCAGGAGAGTCAGAAACTGAGCTCTCCTCTGAGTCTTAGTCAGAAATCTGAGGAGAAAGCCCTGTATCTTTCCCTTCATCCTCCTGGCCAGATTCATAATCTTGAATTTATTCAAGAAAGAAGGTATGTCCCTTGCTTTAAAAAGAAACTACTTTACAAGAAGGATCGATGGTCTGAATTAAACCCGGAGCCAGACACAGTACACTACCTGTCTAAAGAAATTTGAGGATGACTAGACACGTTTAGCTTTCTGTTTCATTTTTACAGGAAAAATGGGGCCAACAATGTTATTAAAGACAACAGCAACTTCCCCAGGGATGGGGACAACATTCTGTCAAAACATGAAAGCCTTCCCAGTTCTGCTTCCTATGACTGGCAAAGGTGGCTCTCCCTTGTCCACTGGGGGAATCCTAACAGTTTTAGAGGACATGGCTAAGCTCCAGTCTATAGTGGTTGCAGTTGCTACACTAGAGGGATCTGGCATAAAGGATGAGTGATCTGAATTACAACTGATGACCACAGCAGTCACCCACCTGCGGCTGATGCAAATTGATAGCCTGATGTGATATTGATAGCCTGCTGTGATGGCAAAGGTTGTTTGCTTAACTTTTTTTCTTTCTGTGGCTAGAAGAACCGACCATGGAACACATAAGACTATTCCAAAGTTAATAGGAAAATGATGCCTCTTTCCCAGAGGAAAACAAGCAGCAAATGCTGGAAAAAAGGCTTTAAAGTCATTTTTTTAACAAACACTGTAAAAAGCACTCTAAAAAAATTTCCAGCCCCACAGAAAAAAAAATGTTTTCAGTTGCTTTGAACAACTTTTAAACTGACAGGGAAAAAGAAAGCTCCTGTTTAAATGTACAGTACAGTACAAATTTGTGACTGTTAAAACACAAACTCCTAGCTTTAAAATAACTTTTCCTGAAGTGGAAGGTATCGAAATTAAACAAATTATTAAATTGACTTTTTTCTCTCAAAGTGAACATATCTGCCCAGCAAAGGAACAAGACAAGCCAGTCATGCAGCCTTGAAAGCCTCAGATGAGCATACTTTTTGGCGTCAGTAAAGTTTTCTAGGGCTTTGCACTGAAATTTGTTTTTATTGAGCCAGCTCAATAGCACATGAAAGAAGCTTTGGGAGCTGGCTGGCTTATCCCTGGCAAGATATAACTCATACAGCTACGACTACTGCAGCAGTATTCAATGCAATGATGATCATAGCATTCTATAACAATATAAATAAAAGATTGTGCTGTGATGTGATTTTTACAAACTTAACTTCTGCCATTGATAGGGTCATACACAAAACACTGAACAATAAATTAGAAAAACTATGTTATGATGCAATCTTGATAAGAAGGATAGCTGTATAGCTTACAAACAGGACATGACAAGTATCATATAGCAATTAGACAGATGAAAGTTTAGGTTACAGTCAGGGCGTCTCACAGGTCTCTGCTTTAGGCCCATACTTGTTTAGGTTGTATCTTTCAGATCTATCTTTTTCATTTGAGGTGTTCTATAGTCTGTAATGCAGATGACTTGAAAGTGGGGGAAATGATTACATGTTTTACAGACAGGGTTTGCCTGCAAAACAACTTAAAATTTACAATTTAGACACAGGAGAAAAGTATGCCGATAAATGCATTAAAAGTAAGCATATGAGAATTGGGAGACTTAGACTGAAGGGTGAGTATTTAACTCTCAATACTGTGATGTGAAACTGAAGCTTCACTTAAGGCCCTGTGTATATGGGTATTCTCAGCTTTGAGTTTTTCTAATCATATCAACCAATTGATTAATGACAGTCAAAGAACCATAGGTTGTATAAAAATTTTAGTCTAGGAAATTAGAAATGATAAAATCATTGTTTGCAAGTTACATTACACCCAAACTAGAATATAGAACAGTAAAATCTTATAATAAAACAAGCATGAGTAAGTTGGAAGGAGTACAGTAGAAGTACACCAAGAGCATCCATAGATGTTAAAATTTTACTTATGAAAGACTAAAATGTCTGAACTTGTCCAGTGCCTCATATAGATATTTAAGAGGTAACCTTATTTGGGTATATAAGATATTGAGAGACAACGACGTCTGGTAATGCTTGGTGTTATGAAAAAGTAATAGAAAATAATCAACCAATGTAGAAGACCATACAAGAATCAGAGATGTACTAATTGGTTCTCTGAAAGAGTAGCCAATTCAGAGAACAGACTACCAAACCGTATTAAAGCAAGGGCTAATTTTGATATTTTTAAGAATTTGGACATTTATTACAGCAATAGCTGTTTTGGAATACTGGTAGACTAGAAGGCAATTATTGCCTGTGCTTGATATATTTGTATGTTATGTTTAATAACAATGTTAAAAAAAAACATTACCTGCAAACAGCTGACATTTTACTTCTGCCATACCCATTGTATTTCATTGCTTAAGGTTTTAAGTACAATGCCAATAGCAAAAGAGACAGTGAGTAACCTTGTCCTGTGCTTCTAAAGAGTGGAAAGTTCTTAGATAGCTTCCCTCACACCTTTATTTTAGCTTCTTCTCCTTTATACATTCTAAGTGTTTAGTTTATCACACTAGCTGGTAACCCAAACCTAGACAAGACCTCAAGAAATCCCAAACTAAGCCTGTCAAAGGCCTTATCAGCATTTAACCCTATTAACATCAGCATTTTTTGTATTCTGCGTTCTTCTGTAACATCAAGTTTTTATTTATATTATATGTTTGCCGGTTTTCAATAAATTTACACTGATCCACATTTCTGGCAGAACCAATGACAGTCTTTTAGCTGTACCTATCATGAACATCTTATAACTATGTTTAAGCACTGAAATTGGTATATATGATCCTGGATCTGACAGGTTTTTCCCCTCCTTTGGTATCAGTGCTACTGCTTCTCTTTTCCATAATCCTGGAATTTCGCCTGCAAAATATTGTTAAACAACCTCAGCAAGAACTTTTATTATCGTCTCCACTCCTAGTCTCCATATCTCCTCTGGTATCTCATCCATGCCTGAGGATTTTCGTTCTGCGTGCTTCATTGCTTGAGTAGTAATTTTCTATACTGTACAGCTGAAATATTCAGAAGCTATATCCTTGCTGTACAAGTTCAGATCCGTTGTACAAAGGCTGCATAAAAATCCCTCAGCACTTTCAGTACATTGGCCAGGTCTATTTCCATTTTCTCTACGCTTGTGTTCCATATTTTCTGGTAAAGCATGCTATCTTTTGCAGTCTTAATTATGTGTTGATTAATAATTAAAAAAAAAAAAAGCTGTTGCAAAGCTTTTCTCATGCTTTCATTTATACTCTCTAGAAGTTCTGAAATTAGTTTTTTTCCTTCTATAAGCTTCTAATCTATCCACGCTTAAACAGCATAATTTTTCCTGCAACCTTTTGATAGTTGTAAGTCCTTCCCTGTACTTCCTATATCCTCTTTCTTCATTATAGCTACCAAAATCTTAACTGCCAACTTTACCTCCCACTGCTTTTCCAGGCTACCCAGTGTTTTTTCCATCTCAGTCAACAATTCTACTATATTTTCAACAATCTAATCTTTCAAAGACTTCTTTTAAATAACAATATCAAGAAGCAATCACGCTTTTTTCACGAATTGCCCAACACTCGTTAATTGCAACGTTACCAGATCTAGTCTGAAAGAATATACTGCATCTCCTGAGTATAACATAAATTAATATGATCAACAGATATGTAATATCTATCCAGTCTTGCCCAAGTTTTCTAATGACGGAAGACATAGGTGTATTCCCTCTAACCTTCCCTAACATTAACAAGTAAATGAAAAAGGCAC